>NW_027101808.1:0-243407 GCF_035609145.1 Eleutherodactylus coqui
ATTATTGTGTGTGGGTGGCCTTCTAAGAGACAACCCTGGGAATGGACAGACCTTTGGAAATGTCAATGTGGCTTATGAAGTGGAAAGCCACTTGAACATGTGACATGTTTTGCGGACTGGCCCTTTAAGAGGCAGACCCTAGAAGTGGACAAACCCTTGAAGAGGTGACAAATTTAGGGAATTATGTCCTTTAAGAGGTTGACCAGGGTTGTGTACAAACCCTCGAAACAACAGCATTTTAAGTGTACTGGCCCTTTAAGAGGTGGACCTGGGAAGCTTACGGACCTTTAAAATTGGCAATACTTTAAGGTGACTGGCCTATGAAGAGGATGACCATGGAAGTGGACAGTCCTTAAAGATGCATTATTGTGTGTGGGTGGCCTTCTAAGAGACAACCCTGGGAATGGACAGACCTTTGGAAATGTCAATGTGGCTTATGAAGTGGAAAGCCACTTGAACATGTGACATGTTTTGCGGACTGGCCCTTTAAGAGGCAGACCCTAGAAGTGGACAAACCCTTGAAGAGGTGACAAATTTAGGGAATTATGTCCTTTAAGAGGTTGACCAGGGTTGTGTACAAACCCTCGAAACAACAGCATTTTAAGTGTACTGGCCCTTTAAGAGGTGGACCTGGGAAGCTTACGGACCTTTAAAATTGGCAATACTTTAAGGTGACTGGCCTATGAAGAGGATGACCATGGAAGTGGACAGTCCTTAAAGATGCATTATTGTGTGTGGGTGGCCTTCTAAGAGACAACCCTGGGAATGGACAGACCTTTGGAAATGTCAATGTGGCTTATGAAGTGGAAAGCCACTTGAACATGTGACATGTTTTGCGGACTGGCCCTTTAAGAGGCAGACCCTAGAAGTGGACAAACCCTTGAAGAGGTGACAAATTTAGGGAATTATGTCCTTTAAGAGGTTGACCAGGGTTGTGTACAAACCCTTGAAACAACAGCATTTTAAGTGTACTGGCCCTTTAAGAGGTGGACCTGGGAAGCTAACGGACCTTTAAAATTGGCAATACTTTAAGGTGACTGGCCTATGAAGAGGATGACCATGGAAGTGGACAGTCCTTAAAGATGCATTATTGTGTGTGGGTGGCCTTCTAAGAGACAACCCAGGGAATGGACAGACCTTTGGAAATGTCAATGTGGCTTATGAAGTGGAAAGCCACTTGAACATGTGACATGTTTTGATGACTGGCCCTTTAAGAGGCAGACCCTAGAAGTGGACAAACCCTTGAAGAGGTGACAAATTTAGGGAATTATGTCCTTTAAGAGGTTGACCAGGGTTGTGTACAAACCCTCGAAACAACAGCATTTTAAGTGTACTGGCCCTTTAAGAGGTGGACCTGGGAAGCTTACGGACCTTTAAAATTGGCAATACTTTAAGGTGACTGGCCTATGAAGAGGATGACCATGGAAGTGGACAGTCCTTAAAGATGCATTATTGTGTGTGGGTGGCCTTCTAAGAGACAACCCTGGGAATGGACAGACCTTTGGAAATGTCAATGTGGCTTATGAAGTGGAAAGCCACTTGAACATGTGACATGTTTTGCGGACTGGCCCTTTAAGAGGCAGACCCTAGAAGTGGACAAACCCTTGAAGAGGTGACAAATTTAGGGAATTATGTCCTTTAAGAGGTTGACCAGGGTTGTGTACAAACCCTCGAAACAACAGCATTTTAAGTGTACTGGCCCTTTAAGAGGTGGACCTGGGAAGCTTACGGACCTTTAAAATTGGCAATACTTTAAGGTGACTGGCCTATGAAGAGGATGACCATGGAAGTGGACAGTCCTTAAAGATGCATTATTGTGTGTGGGTGGCCTTCTAAGAGACAACCCTGGGAATGGACAGACCTTTGGAAATGTCAATGTGGCTTATGAAGTGGAAATCCACTTGAACATGTGACATGTTTTGATGACTGGCCCTTTAAGAGGCAGACCCTAGATGTGGACAAACCCTTGAAGAGGTGACAAATTTAGGGAATTATGTCCTTTAAGAGGTTGACCAGGGTTGTGTACAAACCCTTGAAACAACAGCATTTTAAGTGTACTGGCCCTTTAAGAGGTGGACCTGGGAAGCTTACGGACCTTTAAAATTGGCAATACTTTAAGGTGACTGGCCTTTGAAGAGGATGACCATGGAAGTGGACAGTCCTTAAAGATGCATTATTGTGTGTGGGTGGCCTTCTAAGAGGCAACCCTGGGAATGGACAGACCTTTGGAAATGTCAATGTGGCTTATGAAGTGGAAAGCCACTTGAACATGTGACATGTTTTGCGGACTGGCCCTTTAAGAGGCAGACCCTAGAAGTGGACAAACCCTTGAAGAGGTGACAAATTTAGGGAATTATGTCCTTTAAGAGGTTGACCAGGGTTGTGTACAAACCCTCGAAACAACAGCATTTTAAGTGTACTGGCCCTTTAAGAGGTGGACCTGGGAAGCTTACGGACCTTTAAAATTGGCAATACTTTAAGGTGACTGGCCTATGAAGAGGATGACCATGGAAGTGGACAGTCCTTAAAGATGCATTATTGTGTGTGGGTGGCCTTCTAAGAGACAACCCTGGGAATGGACAGACCTTTGGAAATGTCAATGTGGCTTATGAAGTGGAAAGCCACTTGAACATGTGACATGTTTTGCGGACTGGCCCTTTAAGAGGCAGACCCTAGAAGTGGACAAACCCTTGAAGAGGTGACAAATTTAGGGAATTATGTCCTTTAAGAGGTTGACCAGGGTTGTGTACAAACCCTTGAAACAACAGCATTTTAAGTGTACTGGCCCTTTAAGAGGTGGACCTGGGAAGCTTACGGACCTTTAAAATTGGCAATACTTTAAGGTGACTGGCCTATGAAGAGGATGACCATGGAAGTGGACAGTCCTTAAAGATGCATTATTGTGTGTGGGTGGCCTTCTAAGAGACAACCCTGGGAATGGACAGACCTTTGGAAATGTCAATGTGGCTTATGAAGTGGAAAGCCACTTGAACATGTGACATGTTTTGCGGACTGGCCCTTTAAGAGGCAGACCCTAGAAGTGGACAAACCCTTGAAGAGGTGACAAATTTAGGGAATTATGTCCTTTAAGAGGTTGACCAGGGTTGTGTACAAACCCTCGAAACAACAGCATTTTAAGTGTACTGGCCCTTTAAGAGGTGGACCTGGGAAGCTTACGGACCTTTAAAATTGGCAATACTTTAAGGTGACTGGCCTATGAAGAGGATGACCATGGAAGTGGACAGTCCTTAAAGATGCATTATTGTGTGTGGGTGGCCTTCTAAGAGACAACCCTGGGAATGGACAGACCTTTGGAAATGTCAATGTGGCTTATGAAGTGGAAATCCACTTGAACATGTGACATGTTTTGATGACTGGCCCTTTAAGAGGCAGATCCTAGATATGGACAAACCCTTGAAGAGGTGACAAATTTAGGGAATTATGTCCTTTAAGAGGTTGACCAGGGTTGTGTACAAACCCTTGAAACAACAGCATTTTAAGTGTACTGGCCCTTTAAGAGGTGGACCTGGGAAGCTTACGGACCTTTAAAATTGGCAATACTTTAAGGTGACTGGCCTATGAAGAGGATGACCATGGAAGTGGACAGTCCTTAAAGATGCATTATTGTGTGTGGGTGGCCTTCTAAGAGACAACCCTGGGAATGGACAGACCTTTGGAAATGTCAATGTGGCTTATGAAGTGGAAAGCCACGTGAACATGTGACATGTTTTGCGGACTGGCCCTTTAAGAGGCAGACCCTAGAAGTGGACAAACCCTTGAAGAGGTGACAAATTTAGGGAATTATGTCCTTTAAGAGGTTGACCAGGGTTGTGTACAAACCCTCGAAACAACAGCATTTTAAGTGTACTGGCCCTTTAAGAGGTGGACCTGGGAAGCTTACGGACCTTTAAAATTGGCAATACTTTAAGGTGACTGGCCTATGAAGAGGATGACCATGGAAGTGGACAGTCCTTAAAGATGCATTATTGTGTGTGGGTGGCCTTCTAAGAGACAACCCTGGGAATGGACAGACCTTTGGAAATGTCAATGTGGCTTATGAAGTGGAAATCCACTTGAACATGTGACATGTTTTGATGACTGGCCCTTTAAGAGGCAGACCCTAGATGTGGACAAACCCTTGAAGAGGTGACAAATTTAGGGAATTATGTCCTTTAAGAGGTTGACCAGGGTTGTGTACAAACCCTTGAAACAACAGCATTTTAAGTGTACTGGCCCTTTAAGAGGTGGACCTGGGAAGCTTACGGACCTTTAAAATTGGCAATACTTTAAGGTGACTGGCCTTTGAAGAGGATGACCATGGAAGTGGACAGTCCTTAAAGATGCATTATTGTGTGTGGGTGGCCTTCTAAGAGACAACCCTGGGAATGGACAGACCTTTGGAAATGTCAATGTGGCTTATGAAGTGGAAAGCCACTTGAACATGTGACATGTTTTGCGGACTGGCCCTTTAAGAGGCAGACCCTAGAAGTGGACAAACCCTTGAAGAGGTGACAAATTTAGGGAATTATGTCCTTTAAGAGGTTGACCAGGGTTGTGTACAAACCCTCGAAACAACAGCATTTTAAGTGTACTGGCCCTTTAAGAGGTGGACCTGGGAAGCTTACGGACCTTTAAAATTGGCAATACTTTAAGGTGACTGGCCTATGAAGAGGATGACCATGGAAGTGGACAGTCCTTAAAGATGCATTATTGTGTGTGGGTGGCCTTCTAAGAGACAACCCTGGGAATGGACAGACCTTTGGAAATGTCAATGTGGCTTATGAAGTGGAAAGCCACTTGAACATGTGACATGTTTTGCGGACTGGCCCTTTAAGAGGCAGACCCTAGAAGTGGACAAACCCTTGAAGAGGTGACAAATTTAGGGAATTATGTCCTTTAAGAGGTTGACCAGGGTTGTGTACAAACCCTCGAAACAACAGCATTTTAAGTGTACTGGCCCTTTAAGAGGTGGACCTGGGAAGCTTACGGACCTTTAAAATTGGCAATACTTTAAGGTGACTGGCCTATGAAGAGGATGACCATGGAAGTGGACAGTCCTTAAAGATGCATTATTGTGTGTGGGTGGCCTTCTAAGAGACAACCCTGGGAATGGACAGACCTTTGGAAATGTCAATGTGGCTTATGAAGTGGAAAGCCACTTGAACATGTGACATGTTTTGCGGACTGGCCCTTTAAGAGGCAGACCCTAGAAGTGGACAAACCCTTGAAGAGGTGACAAATTTAGGGAATTATGTCCTTTAAGAGGTTGACCAGGGTTGTGTACAAACCCTCGAAACAACAGCATTTTAAGTGTACTGGCCCTTTAAGAGGTGGACCTGGGAAGCTTACGGACCTTTAAAATTGGCAATACTTTAAGGTGACTGGCCTATGAAGAGGATGACCATGGAAGTGGACAGTCCTTAAAGATGCATTATTGTGTGTGGGTGGCCTTCTAAGAGACAACCCTGGGAATGGACAGACCTTTGGAAATGTCAATGTGGCTTATGAAGTGGAAAGCCACTTGAACATGTGACATGTTTTGCGGACTGGCCCTTTAAGAGGCAGACCCTAGAAGTGGACAAACCCTTGAAGAGGTGACAAATTTAGGGAATTATGTCCTTTAAGAGGTTGACCAGGGTTGTGTACAAACCCTTGAAACAACAGCATTTTAAGTGTACTGGCCCTTTAAGAGGTGGACCTGGGAAGCTTACGGACCTTTAAAATTGGCAATACTTTAAGGTGACTGGCCTATGAAGAGGATGACCATGGAAGTGGACAGTCCTTAAAGATGCATTATTGTGTGTGGGTGGCCTTCTACGAGACAACCCTGGGAATGGACAGACCTTTGGAAATGTCAATGTGGCTTATGAAGTGGAAAGCCACTTGAACATGTGACATGTTTTGCGGACTGGCCCTTTAAGAGGCAGACCCTAGAAGTGGACAAACCCTTGAAGAGGTGACAAATTTAGGGAATTATGTCCTTTAAGAGGTTGACCAGGGTTGTGTACAAACCCTCGAAACAACAGCATTTTAAGTGTACTGGCCCTTTAAGAGGTGGACCTGGGAAGCTTACGGACCTTTAAAATTGGCAATACTTTAAGGTGACTGGCCTATGAAGAGGATGACCATGGAAGTGGACAGTCCTTAAAGATGCATTACTGTGTGTGGGTGGCCTTCTAAGAGACAACCCTGGGAATGGACAGACCTTTGGAAATGTCAATGTGGCTTATGAAGTGGAAAGCCACTTGAACATGTGACATGTTTTGCGGACTGGCCCTTTAAGAGGCAGACCCTAGAAGTGGACAAACCCTTGAAGAGGTGACAAATTTAGGGAATTATGTCCTTTAAGAGGTTTACCAGGGTTGTGTACAAACCCTCAAAACAACAGCATTTTAAGTGTACTGGCCCTTTAAGAGGTGGACCTGGGAAGCTTACGGACCTTTAAAATTGGCAATACTTTAAGGTGACTGGCCTATGAAGAGGATGACCATGGAAGTGGACAGTCCTTAAAGATGCATTATTGTGTGTGGGTGGCCTTCTAAGAGACAACCCTGGGAATGGACAGACCTTTGGAAATGTCAATGTGGCTTATGAAGTGGAAAGCCACTTGAACATGTGACATGTTTTGATGACTGGCCCTTTAAGAGGCAGACCCTAGAAGTGGACAAACCCTTGAAGAGGTGACAAATTTAGGGAATTATGTCCTTTAAGAGGTTGACCAGGGTTGTGTACAAACCCTTGAAACAACAGCATTTTAAGTGTACTGGCCCTTTAAGAGGTGGACCTGGGAAGCTTACAGACCTTTAAAATTGGCAATACTTTAAGGTGACTGGCCTATGAAGAGGATGACCATGGAAGTGGACAGTCCTTAAAGATGCATTATTGTGTGTGGGTGGCCTTCTAAGAGACAACCCTGGGAATGGACAGACCTTTGGAAATGTCAATGTGGCTTATGAAGTGGAAAGCCACTTGAACATGTGACATGTTTTGCGGACTGGCCCTTTAAGAGGCAGACCCTAGAAGTGGACAAACCCTTGAAGAGGTGACAAATTTAGGGAATTATGTCCTTTAAGAGGTTGACCAGGGTTGTGTACAAACCCTTGAAACAACAGCATTTTAAGTGTACTGGCCCTTTAAGAGGTGGACCTGGGAAGCTTACGGACCTTTAAAATTGGCAATACTTTAAGGTGACTGGCCTATGAAGAGGATGACCATGGAAGTGGACAGTCCTTAAAGATGCATTATTGTGTGTGGGTGGCCTTCTAAGAGACAACCCTGGGAATGGACAGACCTTTGGAAATGTCAATGTGGCTTATGAAGTGGAAAGCCACTTGAACATGTGACATGTTTTGCGGACTGGCCCTTTAAGAGGCAGACCCTAGAAGTGGACAAACCCTTGAAGAGGTGACAAATTTAGGGAATTATGTCCTTTAAGAGGTTGACCAGGGTTGTGTACAAACCCTCGAAACAACAGCATTTTAAGTGTACTGGCCCTTTAAGAGGTGGACCTGGGAAGCTTACAGACCTTTAAAATTGGCAATACTTTAAGGTGACTGGCCTATGAAGAGGATGACCATGGAAGTGGACAGTCCTTAAAGATGCATTATTGTGTGTGGGTGGCCTTCTAAGAGACAACCCTGGGAATGGACAGACCTTTGGAAGTGGAAAGCCACTTGAACATGTGACATGTTTTGCGGACTGGCCCTTTAAGAGGCAGACCCTAGAAGTGGACAAACCCTTGAAGAGGTGACAAATTTAGGGAATTATGTCCTTTAAGAGGTTGACCAGGGTTGTGTACAAACCCTCGAAACAACAGCATTTTAAGTGTACTGGCCCTTTAAGAGGTGGACCTGGGAAGCTTACAGACCTTTAAAATTGGCAATACTTTAAGGTGACTGGCCTATGAAGTGGATGACCATGGAAGTGGACAGTCCTTAAAGATGCATTATTGTGTGTGGGTGGCCTTCTAAGAGACAACCCTGGGAATGGACAGACCTTTGGAAATGTCAATGTGGCTTATGAAGTGGAAAGCCACTTGAACATGTGACATGTTTTGCAGACTGGCCCTTTAAGAGGCAGACCCTAGAAGTGGACAAACCCTTGAAGAGGTGACAAATTTAGGGAATTATGTCCTTTAAGAGGTTGACCAGGGTTGTGTACAAACCCTCAAAACAACAGCATTTTAAGTGTACTGGCCCTTTAAGAGGTGGACCTGGGAAGCTTACGGACCTTTAAAATTGGCAATACTTTAAGGTGACTGGCCTATGAAGAGGATGACCATGGAAGTGGACAGTCCTTAAAGATGCATTATTGTGTGTGGGTGGCCTTCTAAGAGACAACCCTGGGAATGGACAGACCTTTGGAAATGTCAATGTGGCTTATGAAGTGGAAAGCCACTTGAACAGGTGACATGTTTTGATGACTGGCCCTTTAAGAGGCAGACCCTAGAAGTGGACAAACCCTTGAAGAGGTGACAAATTTAGGGAATTATGTCCTTTAAGAGGTTGACCAGGGTTGTGTACAAACCCTCGAAACAACAGTATTTTAAGTGTACTGGCCCTTTAAGAGGTGGACCTGGGAAGCTTACAGACCTTTAAAATTGGCAATACTTTAAGGTGACTGGCCTATGAAGAGGATGACCATGGAAGTGGACAGTCCTTAAAGATGCATTATTGTGTGTGGGTGGCCTTCTAAGAGACAACCCTGGGAATGGACAGACCTTTGGAAATGTCAATGTGGCTTATGAAGTGGAAAGCCACTTGAACATGTGACATGTTTTGCGGACTGGCCCTTTAAGAGGCAGACCCTAGAAGTGGACAAACCCTTGAAGAGGTGACAAATTTAGGGAATTATGTCCTTTAAGAGGTTGACCAGGGTTGTGTACAAACCCTCAAAACAACAGCATTTTAAGTGTACTGGCCCTTTAAGAGGTGGACCTGGGAAGCTTACGGACCTTTAAAATTGGCAATACTTTAAGGTGACTGGCCTATGAAGAGGATGACCATGGAAGTGGACAGTCCTTAAAGATGCATTATTGTGTGTGGGTGGCCTTCTAAGAGACAACCCTGGGAATGGACAGACCTTTGGAAATGTCAATGTGGCTTATGAAGTGGAAAGCCACTTGAACATGTGACATGTTTTGATGACTGGCCCTTTAAGAGGCAGACCCTAGAAGTGGACAAACCCTTGAAGAGGTGACAAATTTAGGGAATTATGTGCTTTAAGAGGTTGACCAGGGTTGTGTACAAACCCTTGAAACAACAGCATTTTAAGTGTACTGGCCCTTTAAGAGGTGGACCTGGGAAGCTTACAGACCTTTAAAATTGGCAATACTTTAAGGTGACTGGCCTATGAAGAGGATGACCATGGAAGTGGACAGTCCTTAAAGATGCATTATTGTGTGTGGGTGGCCTTCTAAGAGACAACCCTGGGAATGGACAGACCTTTGGAAATGTCAATGTGGCTTATGAAGTGGAAAGCCACTTGAACATGTGACATGTTTTGCGGACTGGCCCTTTAAGAGGCAGACCCTAGAAGTGGACAAACCCTTGAAGAGGTGACAAATTTAGGGAATTATGTCCTTTAAGAGGTTGACCAGGGTTGAGTACAAACCCTCGAAACAACAGCATTTTAAGTGTACTGGCCCTTTAAGAGGTGGACCTGGGAAGCTTACAGACCTTTAAAATTGGCAATACTTTAAGGTGACTGGCCTATGAAGAGGATGACCATGGAAGTGGACAGTCCTTAAAGATGCATTATTGTGTGTGGGTGGCCTTCTAAGAGACAACCCTGGGAATGGACAGACCTTTGGAAATGTCAATGTGGCTTATGAAGTGGAAAGCCACTTGAACATGTGACATGTTTTGCGGACTGGCCCTTTAAGAGGCAGACCCTAGAAGTGGACAAACCCTTGAAGAGGTGACAAATTTAGGGAATTATGTCCTTTAAGAGGTTGACCAGGGTTGTGTACAAACCCTCAAAACAACAGCATTTTAAGTGTACTGGCCCTTTAAGAGGTGGACCTGGGAAGCTTACGGATCTTTAAAATTGGCAATACTTTAAGGTGACTGGCCTATGAAGAGGATGACCATGGAAGTGGACAGTCCTTAAAGATGCATTATTGTGTGTGGGTGGCCTTCTAAGAGACAACCCTGGGAATGGACAGACCTTTGGAAATGTCAATGTGGCTTATGAAGTGGAAAGCCACTTGAACATGTGACATGTTTTGCGGACTGGCCCTTTAAGAGGCAGACCCTAGAAGTGGACAAACCCTTGAAGAGGTGACAAATTTAGGGAATTATGTCCTTTAAGAGGTTGACCAGGGTTGTGTACAAACCCTTGAAACAACAGCATTTTAAGTGTACTGGCCCTTTAAGAGGTGGACCTGGGAAGCTTACAGACCTTTAAAATTGGCAATACTTTAAGGTGACTGGCCTATGAAGAGGATGACCATGGAAGTGGACAGTCCTTAAAGATGCATTATTGTGTGTGGGTGGCCTTCTAAGAGACAACCCTGGGAATGGACAGACCTTTGGAAATGTCAATGTGGCTTATGAAGTGGAAAGCCACTTGAACATGTGACATGTTTTGCGGACTGGCCCTTTAAGAGGCAGACCCTAGAAGTGGACAAACCCTTGAAGAGGTGACAAATTTAGGGAATTATGTCCTTTAAGAGGTTGACCAGGGTTGTGTACAAACCCTCAAAACAACAGCATTTTAAGTGTACTGGCCCTTTAAGAGGTGGACCTGGGAAGCTTACGGACCTTTAAAATTGGCAATACTTTAAGGTGACTGGCCTATGAAGAGGATGACCATGGAAGTGGACAGTCCTTAAAGATGCATTATTGTGTGTGGGTGGCCTTCTAAGAGACAACCCTGGGAATGGACAGACCTTTGGAAATGTCAATGTGGCTTATGAAGTGGAAAGCCACTTGAACATGTGACATGTTTTGCGGACTGGCCCTTTAAGAGGCAGACCCTAGAAGTGGACAAACCCTTGAAGAGGTGACAAATTTAGGGAATTATGTCCTTTAAGAGGTTGACCAGGGTTGTGTACAAACCCTCAAAACAACAGCATTTTAAGTGTACTGGCCCTTTAAGAGGTGGACCTGGGAAGCTTACGGACCTTTAAAATTGGCAATACTTTAAGGTGACTGGCCTATGAAGAGGATGACCATGGAAGTGGACAGTCCTTAAAGATGCATTATTGTGTGTGGGTGGCCTTCTAAGAGACAACCCTGGGAATGGACAGACCTTTGGAAATGTCAATGTGGCTTATGAAGTGGAAAGCCACTTGAACATGTGACATGTTTTGATGACTGGCCCTTTAAGAGGCAGACCCTAGAAGTGGACAAACCCTTGAAGAGGTGACAAATTTAGGGAATTATGTGCTTTAAGAGGTTGACCAGGGTTGTGTACAAACCCTTGAAACAACAGCATTTTAAGTGTACTGGCCCTTTAAGAGGTGGACCTGGGAAGCTTACAGACCTTTAAAATTGGCAATACTTTAAGGTGACTGGCCTATGAAGAGGATGACCATGGAAGTGGACAGTCCTTAAAGATGCATTATTGTGTGTGGGTGGCCTTCTAAGAGACAACCCTGGGAATGGACAGACCTTTGGAAATGTCAATGTGGCTTATGAAGTGGAAAGCCACTTGAACATGTGACATGTTTTGCGGACTGGCCCTTTAAGAGGCAGACCCTAGAAGTGGACAAACCCTTGAAGAGGTGACAAATTTAGGGAATTATGTCCTTTAAGAGGTTGACCAGGGTTGAGTACAAACCCTTGAAACAACAGCATTTTAAGTGTACTGGCCCTTTAAGAGGTGGACCTGGGAAGCTTACAGACCTTTAAAATTGGCAATACTTTAAGGTGACTGGCCTATGAAGAGGATGACCATGGAAGTGGACAGTCCTTAAAGATGCATTATTGTGTGTGGGTGGCCTTCTAAGAGACAACCCTGGGAATGGACAGACCTTTGGAAATGTCAATGTGGCTTATGAAGTGGAAAGCCACTTGAACATGTGACATGTTTTGCGGACTGGCCCTTTAAGAGGCAGACCCTAGAAGTGGACAAACCCTTGAAGAGGTGACAAATTTAGGGAATTATGTCCTTTAAGAGGTTGACCAGGGTTGTGTACAAACCCTCAAAACAACAGCATTTTAAGTGTACTGGCCCTTTAAGAGGTGGACCTGGGAAGCTTACGGACCTTTAAAATTGGCAATACTTTAAGGTGACTGGCCTATGAAGAGGATGACCATGGAAGTGGACAGTCCTTAAAGATGCATTATTGTGTGTGGGTGGCCTTCTAAGAGACAACCCTGGGAATGGACAGACCTTTGGAAATGTCAATGTGGCTTATGAAGTGGAAAGCCACTTGAACATGTGACATGTTTTGCGGACTGGCCCTTTAAGAGGCAGACCCTAGAAGTGGACAAACCCTTGAAGAGGTGACAAATTTAGGGAATTATGTCCTTTAAGAGGTTGACCAGGGTTGTGTACAAACCCTCAAAACAACAGCATTTTAAGTGTACTGGCCCTTTAAGAGGTGGACCTGGGAAGCTTACGGACCTTTAAAATTGGCAATACTTTAAGGTGACTGGCCTATGAAGACGATGACCATGGAAGTGGACAGTCCTTAAAGATGCATTATTGTGTGTGGGTGGCCTTCTAAGAGACAACCCTGGGAATGGACAGACCTTTGGAAATGTCAATGTGGCTTATGAAGTGGAAAGCCACTTGAACATGTGACATGTTTTGCGGACTGGCCCTTTAAGAGGCAGACCCTAGAAGTGGACAAACCCTTGAAGAGGTGACAAATTTAGGGAATTATGTCCTTTAAGAGGTTGACCAGGGTTGTGTACAAACCCTTGAAACAACAGCATTTTAAGTGTACTGGCCCTTTAAGAGGTGGACCTGGGAAGCTTACAGACCTTTAAAATTGGCAATACTTTAAGGTGACTGGCCTATGAAGAGGATGACCATGGAAGTGGACAGTCCTTAAAGATGCATTATTGTGTGTGGGTGGCCTTCTAAGATACAACCCTGGGAATGGACAGACCTTTGGAAATGTCAATGTGGCTTATGAAGTGGAAAGCCACTTGAACATGTGACATGTTTTGCGGACTGGCCCTTTAAGAGGCAGACCCTAGAAGTGGACAAACCCTTGAAGAGGTGACAAATTTAGGGAATTATGTCCTTTAAGAGGTTGACCAGGGTTGTGTACAAACCCTCGAAACAACAGCATTTTAAGTGTACTGGCCCTTTAAGAGGTGGACCTGGGAAGCTTACAGACCTTTAAAATTGGCAATACTTTAAGGTGACTGGCCTATGAAGAGGATGACCATGGAAGTGGACAGTCCTTAAAGATGCATTATTGTGTGTGGGTGGCCTTCTAAGAGACAACCCTGGGAATGGACAGACCTTTGGAAATGTCAATGTGGCTTATGAAGTGGAAAGCCACTTGAACATGTGACATGTTTTGCGGACTGGCCCTTTAAGAGGCAGACCCTAGAAGTGGACAAACCCTTGAAGATGTGACAAATTTAGGGAATTATGTCCTTTAAGAGGTTGACCAGGGTTGTGTACAAACCCTCAAAACAACAGCATTTTAAGTGTACTGGCCCTTTAAGAGGTGGACCTGGGAAGCTTACGGACCTTTAAAATTGGCAATACTTTAAGGTGACTGGCCTATGAAGAGGATGACCATGGAAGTGGACAGTCCTTAAAGATGCATTATTGTGTGTGGGTGGCCTTCTAAGAGACAACCCTGGGAATGGACAGACCTTTGGAAATGTCAATGTGGCTTATGAAGTGGAAAGCCACTTGAACATGTGACATGTTTTGCGGACTGGCCCTTTAAGAGGCAGACCCTAGAAGTGGACAAACCCTTGAAGAGGTGACAAATTTAGGGAATTATGTCCTTTAAGAGGTTGACCAGGGTTGTGTACAAACCCTCAAAACAACAGCATTTTAAGTGTACTGGCCCTTTAAGAGGTGGACCTGGGAAGCTTACGGACCTTTAAAATTGGCAATACTTTAAGGTGACTGGCTTATGAAGAGGATGACCATGGAAGTGGACAGTCCTTAAAGATGCATTATTGTGTGTGGGTGGCCTTCTAAGAGACAACCCTGGGAATGGACAGACCTTTGGAAATGTCAATGTGGCTTATGAAGTGGAAAGCCACTTGAACATGTGACATGTTTTGATGACTGGCCCTTTAAGAGGCAGACCCTAGAAGTGGACAAACCCTTGAAGAGGTGACAAATTTAGGGAATTATGTCCTTTAAGAGGTTGACCAGGGTTGTGTACAAACCCTTGAAACAACAGCATTTTAAGTGTACTGGCCCTTTAAGAGGTGGACCTGGGAAGCTTACAGACCTTTAAAATTGGCAATACTTTAAGGTGACTGGCCTATGAAGAGGATGACCATGGAAGTGGACAGTCCTTAAAGATGCATTATTGTGTGTGGGTGGCCTTCTAAGAGACAACCCTGGGAATGGACAGACCTTTGGAAATGTCAATGTGGCTTATGAAGTGGAAAGCCACTTGAACATGTGACATGTTTTGATGACTGGCCCTTTAAGAGGCAGACCCTAGAAGTGGACAAACCCTTGAAGAGGTGACAAATTTAGGGAATTATGTGCTTTAAGAGGTTGACCAGGGTTGTGTACAAACCCTTGAAACAACAGCATTTTAAGTGTACTGGCCCTTTAAGAGGTGGACCTGGGAAGCTTACAGACCTTTAAAATTGGCAATACTTTAAGGTGACTGGCCTATGAAGAGGATGACCATGGAAGTGGACAGTCCTTAAAGATGCATTATTGTGTGTGGGTGGCCTTCTAAGAGACAACCCTGGGAATGGACAGACCTTTGGAAATGTCAATGTGGCTTATGAAGTGGAAAGCCACTTGAACATGTGACATGTTTTGCGGACTGGCCCTTTAAGAGGCAGACCCTAGAAGTGGACAAACCCTTGAAGAGGTGACAAATTTAGGGAATTATGTCCTTTAAGAGGTTGACCAGGGTTGAGTACAAACCCTTGAAACAACAGCATTTTAAGTGTACTGGCCCTTTAAGAGGTGGACCTGGGAAGCTTACAGACCTTTAAAATTGGCAATACTTTAAGGTGACTGGCCTATGAAGAGGATGACCATGGAAGTGGACAGTCCTTAAAGATGCATTATTGTGTGTGGGTGGCCTTCTAAGAGACAACCCTGGGAATGGACAGACCTTTGGAAATGTCAATGTGGCTTATGAAGTGGAAAGCCACTTGAACATGTGACATGTTTTGCGGACTGGCCCTTTAAGAGGCAGACCCTAGAAGTGGACAAACCCTTGAAGAGGTGACAAATTTAGGGAATTATGTCCTTTAAGAGGTTGACCAGGGTTGTGTACAAACCCTCAAAACAACAGCATTTTAAGTGTACTGGCCCTTTAAGAGGTGGACCTGGGAAGCTTACGGACCTTTAAAATTGGCAATACTTTAAGGTGACTGGCCTATGAAGAGGATGACCATGGAAGTGGACAGTCCTTAAAGATGCATTATTGTGTGTGGGTGGCCTTCTAAGAGACAACCCTGGGAATGGACAGACCTTTGGAAATGTCAATGTGGCTTATGAAGTGGAAAGCCACTTGAACATGTGACATGTTTTGCGGACTGGCCCTTTAAGAGGCAGACCCTAGAAGTGGACAAACCCTTGAAGAGGTGACAAATTTAGGGAATTATGTCCTTTAAGAGGTTGACCAGGGTTGTGTACAAACCCTCAAAACAACAGCATTTTAAGTGTACTGGCCCTTTAAGAGGTGGACCTGGGAAGCTTACGGACCTTTAAAATTGGCAATACTTTAAGGTGACTGGCCTATGAAGACGATGACCATGGAAGTGGACAGTCCTTAAAGATGCATTATTGTGTGTGGGTGGCCTTCTAAGAGACAACCCTGGGAATGGACAGACCTTTGGAAATGTCAATGTGGCTTATGAAGTGGAAAGCCACTTGAACATGTGACATGTTTTGCGGACTGGCCCTTTAAGAGGCAGACCCTAGAAGTGGACAAACCCTTGAAGAGGTGACAAATTTAGGGAATTATGTCCTTTAAGAGGTTGACCAGGGTTGTGTACAAACCCTTGAAACAACAGCATTTTAAGTGTACTGGCCCTTTAAGAGGTGGACCTGGGAAGCTTACGGACCTTTAAAATTGGCAATACTTTAAGGTGACTGGCCTATGAAGAGGATGACCATGGAAGTGGACAGTCCTTAAAGATGCATTATTGTGTGTGGGTGGCCTTCTAAGATACAACCCTGGGAATGGACAGACCTTTGGAAATGTCAATGTGGCTTATGAAGTGGAAAGCCACTTGAACATGTGACATGTTTTGCGGACTGGCCCTTTAAGAGGCAGACCCTAGAAGTGGACAAACCCTTGAAGAGGTGACAAATTTAGGGAATTATGTCCTTTAAGAGGTTGACCAGGGTTGTGTACAAACCCTCGAAACAACAGCATTTTAAGTGTACTGGCCCTTTAAGAGGTGGACCTGGGAAGCTTACAGACCTTTAAAATTGGCAATACTTTAAGGTGACTGGCCTATGAAGAGGATGACCATGGAAGTGGACAGTCCTTAAAGATGCATTATTGTGTGTGGGTGGCCTTCTAAGAGACAACCCTGGGAATGGACAGACCTTTGGAAATGTCAATGTGGCTTATGAAGTGGAAAGCCACTTGAACATGTGACATGTTTTGCGGACTGGCCCTTTAAGAGGCAGACCCTAGAAGTGGACAAACCCTTGAAGAGGTGACAAATTTAGGGAATTATGTCCTTTAAGAGGTTGACCAGGGTTGTGTACAAACCCTCAAAACAACAGCATTTTAAGTGTACTGGCCCTTTAAGAGGTGGACCTGGGAAGCTTACGGACCTTTAAAATTGGCAATACTTTAAGGTGACTGGCCTATGAAGAGGATGACCATGGAAGTGGACAGTCCTTAAAGATGCATTATTGTGTGTGGGTGGCCTTCTAAGAGACAACCCTGGGAATGGACAGACCTTTGGAAATGTCAATGTGGCTTATGAAGTGGAAAGCCACTTGAACATGTGACATGTTTTGCGGACTGGCCCTTTAAGAGGCAGACCCTAGAAGTGGACAAACCCTTGAAGAGGTGACAAATTTAGGGAATTATGTCCTTTAAGAGGTTGACCAGGGTTGTGTACAAACCCTCGAAACAACAGCATTTTAAGTGTACTGGCCCTTTAAGAGGTGGACCTGGGAAGCTTACAGACCTTTAAAATTGGCAATACTTTAAGGTGACTGGCCTATGAAGAGGATGACCATGGAAGTGGACAGTCCTTAAAGATGCATTATTGTGTGTGGGTGGCCTTCTAAGAGACAACCCTGGGAATGGACAGACCTTTGGAAATGTCAATGTGGCTTATGAAGTGGAAAGCCACTTGAACATGTGACATGTTTTGCGGACTGGCCCTTTAAGAGGCAGACCCTAGAAGTGGACAAACCCTTGAAGAGGTGACAAATTTAGGGAATTATGTCCTTTAAGAGGTTGACCAGGGTTGTGTACAAACCCTCAAAACAACAGCATTTTAAGTGTACTGGCCCTTTAAGAGGTGGACCTGGGAAGCTTACGGACCTTTAAAATTGGCAATACTTTAAGGTGACTGGCTTATGAAGAGGATGACCATGGAAGTGGACAGTCCTTAAAGATGCATTATTGTGTGTGGGTGGCCTTCTAAGAGACAACCCTGGGAATGGACAGACCTTTGGAAATGTCAATGTGGCTTATGAAGTGGAAAGCCACTTGAACATGTGACATGTTTTGATGACTGGCCCTTTAAGAGGCAGACCCTAGAAGTGGACAAACCCTTGAAGAGGTGACAAATTTAGGGAATTATGTCCTTTAAGAGGTTGACCAGGGTTGTGTACAAACCCTTGAAACAACAGCATTTTAAGTGTACTGGCCCTTTAAGAGGTGGACCTGGGAAGCTTACAGACCTTTAAAATTGGCAATACTTTAAGGTGACTGGCCTATGAAGAGGATGACCATGGAAGTGGACAGTCCTTAAAGATGCATTATTGTGTGTGGGTGGCCTTCTAAGAGACAACCCTGGGAATGGACAGACCTTTGGAAATGTCAATGTGGCTTATGAAGTGGAAAGCCACTTGAACATGTGACATGTTTTGATGACTGGCCCTTTAAGAGGCAGACCCTAGAAGTGGACAAACCCTTGAAGAGGTGACAAATTTAGGGAATTATGTGCTTTAAGAGGTTGACCAGGGTTGTGTACAAACCCTTGAAACAACAGCATTTTAAGTGTACTGGCCCTTTAAGAGGTGGACCTGGGAAGCTTACAGACCTTTAAAATTGGCAATACTTTAAGGTGACTGGCCTATGAAGAGGATGACCATGGAAGTGGACAGTCCTTAAAGATGCATTATTGTGTGTGGGTGGCCTTCTAAGAGACAACCCTGGGAATGGACAGACCTTTGGAAATGTCAATGTGGCTTATGAAGTGGAAAGCCACTTGAACATGTGACATGTTTTGCGGACTGGCCCTTTAAGAGGCAGACCCTAGAAGTGGACAAACCCTTGAAGAGGTGACAAATTTAGGGAATTATGTCCTTTAAGAGGTTGACCAGGGTTGTGTACAAACCCTCAAAACAACAGCATTTTAAGTGTACTGGCCCTTTAAGAGGTGGACCTGGGAAGCTTACGGACCTTTAAAATTGGCAATACTTTAAGGTGACTGGCCTATGAAGAGGATGACCATGGAAGTGGACAGTCCTTAAAGATGCATTATTGTGTGTGGGTGGCCTTCTAAGAGACAACCCTGGGAATGGACAGACCTTTGGAAATGTCAATGTGGCTTATGAAGTGGAAAGCCACTTGAACATGTGACATGTTTTGCGGACTGGCCCTTTAAGAGGCAGACCCTAGAAGTGGACAAACCCTTGAAGAGGTGACAAATTTAGGGAATTATGTCCTTTAAGAGGTTGACCAGGGTTGTGTACAAACCCTCAAAACAACAGCATTTTAAGTGTACTGGCCCTTTAAGAGGTGGACCTGGGAAGCTTACGGACCTTTAAAATTGGCAATACTTTAAGGTGACTGGCCTATGAAGACGATGACCATGGAAGTGGACAGTCCTTAAAGATGCATTATTGTGTGTGGGTGGCCTTCTAAGAGACAACCCTGGGAATGGACAGACCTTTGGAAATGTCAATGTGGCTTATGAAGTGGAAAGCCACTTGAACATGTGACATGTTTTGCGGACTGGCCCTTTAAGAGGCAGACCCTAGAAGTGGACAAACCCTTGAAGAGGTGACAAATTTAGGGAATTATGTCCTTTAAGAGGTTGACCAGGGTTGTGTACAAACCCTTGAAACAACAGCATTTTAAGTGTACTGGCCCTTTAAGAGGTGGACCTGGGAAGCTTACAGACCTTTAAAATTGGCAATACTTTAAGGTGACTGGCCTATGAAGAGGATGACCATGGAAGTGGACAGTCCTTAAAGATGCATTATTGTGTGTGGGTGGCCTTCTAAGATACAACCCTGGGAATGGACAGACCTTTGGAAATGTCAATGTGGCTTATGAAGTGGAAAGCCACTTGAACATGTGACATGTTTTGCGGACTGGCCCTTTAAGAGGCAGACCCTAGAAGTGGACAAACCCTTGAAGAGGTGACAAATTTAGGGAATTATGTCCTTTAAGAGGTTGACCAGGGTTGTGTACAAACCCTCGAAACAACAGCATTTTAAGTGTACTGGCCCTTTAAGAGGTGGACCTGGGAAGCTTACAGACCTTTAAAATTGGCAATACTTTAAGGTGACTGGCCTATGAAGAGGATGACCATGGAAGTGGACAGTCCTTAAAGATGCATTATTGTGTGTGGGTGGCCTTCTAAGAGACAACCCTGGGAATGGACAGACCTTTGGAAATGTCAATGTGGCTTATGAAGTGGAAAGCCACTTGAACATGTGACATGTTTTGCGGACTGGCCCTTTAAGAGGCAGACCCTAGAAGTGGACAAACCCTTGAAGAGGTGACAAATTTAGGGAATTATGTCCTTTAAGAGGTTGACCAGGGTTGTGTACAAACCCTCAAAACAACAGCATTTTAAGTGTACTGGCCCTTTAAGAGGTGGACCTGGGAAGCTTACGGACCTTTAAAATTGGCAATACTTTAAGGTGACTGGCCTATGAAGAGGATGACCATGGAAGTGGACAGTCCTTAAAGATGCATTATTGTGTGTGGGTGGCCTTCTAAGAGACAACCCTGGGAATGGACAGACCTTTGGAAATGTCAATGTGGCTTATGAAGTGGAAAGCCACTTGAACATGTGACATGTTTTGCGGACTGGCCCTTTAAGAGGCAGACCCTAGAAGTGGACAAACCCTTGAAGAGGTGACAAATTTAGGGAATTATGTCCTTTAAGAGGTTGACCAGGGTTGTGTACAAACCCTTGAAACAACAGCATTTTAAGTGTACTGGCCCTTTAAGAGGTGGACCTGGGAAGCTTACAGACCTTTAAAATTGGCAATACTTTAAGGTGACTGGCCTATGAAGAGGATGACCATGGAAGTGGACAGTCCTTAAAGATGCATTATTGTGTGTGGGTGGCCTTCTAAGAGACAACCCTGGGAATGGACAGACCTTTGGAAATGTCAATGTGGCTTATGAAGTGGAAAGCCACTTGAACATGTGACATGTTTTGCGGACTGGCCCTTTAAGAGGCAGACCCTAGAAGTGGACAAACCCTTGAAGAGGTGACAAATTTAGGGAATTATGTCCTTTAAGAGGTTGACCAGGGTTGTGTACAAACCCTCAAAACAACAGCATTTTAAGTGTACTGGCCCTTTAAGAGGTGGACCTGGGAAGCTTACGGACCTTTAAAATTGGCAATACTTTAAGGTGACTGGCCTATGAAGAGGATGACCATGGAAGTGGACAGTCCTTAAAGATGCATTATTGTGTGTGGGTGGCCTTCTAAGAGACAACCCTGGGAATGGACAGACCTTTGGAAATGTCAATGTGGCTTATGAAGTGGAAAGCCACTTGAACATGTGACATGTTTTGCGGACTGGCCCTTTAAGAGGCAGACCCTAGAAGTGGACAAACCCTTGAAGAGGTGACAAATTTAGGGAATTATGTCCTTTAAGAGGTTGACCAGGGTTGTGTACAAACCCTCAAAACAACAGCATTTTAAGTGTACTGGCCCTTTAAGAGGTGGATCTGGGAAGCTTACGGACCTTTAAAATTGGCAATACTTTAAGGTGACTGGCCTATGAAGACGATGACCATGGAAGTGGACAGTCCTTAAAGATGCATTATTGTGTGTGGGTGGCCTTCTAAGAGACAACCCTGGGAATGGACAGACCTTTGGAAATGTCAATGTGGCTTATGAAGTGGAAAGCCACTTGAACATGTGACATGTTTTGCGGACTGGCCCTTTAAGAGGCAGACCCTAGAAGTGGACAAACCCTTGAAGAGGTGACAAATTTAGGGAATTATGTCCTTTAAGAGGTTGACCAGGGTTGTGTACAAACCCTTGAAACAACAGCATTTTAAGTGTACTGGCCCTTTAAGAGGTGGACCTGGGAAGCTTACAGACCTTTAAAATTGGCAATACTTTAAGGTGACTGGCCTATGAAGAGGATGACCATGGAAGTGGACAGTCCTTAAAGATGCATTATTGTGTGTGGGTGGCCTTCTAAGATACAACCCTGGGAATGGACAGACCTTTGGAAATGTCAATGTGGCTTATGAAGTGGAAAGCCACTTGAACATGTGACATGTTTTGCGGACTGGCCCTTTAAGAGGCAGACCCTAGAAGTGGACAAACCCTTGAAGAGGTGACAAATTTAGGGAATTATGTCCTTTAAGAGGTTGACCAGGGTTGTTTACAAACCCTCGAAACAACAGCATTTTAAGTGTACTGGCCCTTTAAGAGGTGGACCTGGGAAGCTTACAGACCTTTAAAATTGGCAATACTTTAAGGTGACTGGCCTATGAAGAGGATGACCATGGAAGTGGACAGTCCTTAAAGATGCATTATTGTGTGTGGGTGGCCTTCTAAGAGACAACCCTGGGAATGGACAGACCTTTGGAAATGTCAATGTGGCTTATGAAGTGGAAAGCCACTTGAACATGTGACATGTTTTGCGGACTGGCCCTTTAAGAGGCAGACCCTAGAAGTGGACAAACTCTTGAAGAGGTGACAAATTTAGGGAATTATGTCCTTTAAGAGGTTGACCAGGGTTGTGTACAAACCCTTGAAACAACAGCATTTTAAGTGTACTGGCCCTTTAAGAGGTGGACCTGGGAAGCTTACAGACCTTTAAAATTGGCAATACTTTAAGGTGACTGGCCTATGAAGAGGATGACCATGGAAGTGGACAGTCCTTAAAGATGCATTATTGTGTGTGGGTGGCCTTCTAAGAGACAACCCTGGGAATGGACAGACCTTTGGAAATGTCAATGTGGCTTATGAAGTGGAAAGCCACTTGAACATGTGACATGTTTTGCGGACTGGCCCTTTAAGAGGCAGACCCTAGAAGTGGACAAACCCTTGAAGAGGTGACAAATTTAGGGAATTATGTCCTTTAAGAGGTTGACCAGGGTTGTGTACAAACCCTCAAAACAACAGCATTTCAAGTGTACTGGCCCTTTAAGAGGTGGACCTGGGAAGCTTACGGACCTTTAAAATTGGCAATACTTTAAGGTGACTGGCCTATGAAGAGGATGACCATGGAAGTGGACAGTCCTTAAAGATGCATTATTGTGTGTGGGTGGCCTTCTAAGAGACAACCCTGGGAATGGACAGACCTTTGGAAATGTCAATGTGGCTTATGAAGTGGAAAGCCACTTGAATATGTGACATGTTTTGCGGACTGGCCCTTTAAGAGGCAGACCCTAGAAGTGGACAAACCCTTGAAGAGGTGACAAATTTAGGGAATTATGTCCTTTAAGAGGTTGACCAGGGTTGTGTACAAACCCTCAAAACAACAGCATTTTAAGTGTACTGGCCCTTTAAGAGGTGGACCTGGGAAGCTTACGGACCTTTAAAATTGGCAATACTTTAAGGTGACTGGCCTATGAAGAGGATGACCATGGAAGTGGACAGTCCTTAAAGATGCATTATTGTGTGTGGGTGGCCTTCTAAGAGACAACCCTGGGAATGGACAGACCTTTGGAAATGTCAATGTGGCTTATGAAGTGGAAATCCACTTGAACATGTGACATGTTTTGCGGACTGGCCTTTTAAGAGGCAGACCCTAGAAGTGGACAAACCCTTGAAGAGGTGACAAATTTAGGGAATTATGTCCTTTAAGAGGTTGACCAGGGTTGTGTACAAACCATTGAAACAACAGTATTTTAATTGTACTGGCCCTTTAAGAGGTGGACCTGGGAAGCTTACAGACCTTTAAAATTGGCAATACTTTAAGGTGACTGGCCTATGAAGAGGATGACCATGGAAGTGGACAGTCCTTAAAGATGCATTATTGTGTGTGGGTGGCCTTCTAAGAGACAACCATAGGAATGGACAGACCTTTGGAAATGTCAATGTGGCTTATGAAGTGGAAAGCCACTTGAACATGTGACATGTTTTGCGGACTGGCCCTTTAAGAGGCAGACCCTAGAAGTGGACAAACCCTTGAAGAGGTGACAAATTTAGGGAATTATGTCCTTTAAGAGGTTGACCAGGGTTGTGTACAAACCCTCGAAACAACAGCATTTTAAGTGTACTGGCCCTTTAAGAGGTGGACCTGGGAAGCTTACGGACCTTTAAAATTGGCAATACTTTAAGGTGACTGGCCTATGAAGAGGATGACCATGGAAGTGGACAGTCCTTAAAGATGCATTATTGTGTGTGGGTGGCCTTCTAAGAGACAACCCTGGGAATGGACAGACCTTTGGAAATGTCAATGTGGCTTATGAAGTGAAAAGCCACTTGAACATGTGACATGTTTTGCGGACTGGCCCTTTAAGAGGCAGACCCTAGAAGTGGACAAACCCTTGAAGAGGTGACAAATTTAGGGAATTATGTCCTTTAAGAGGTTGACCAGGGTTGTGTACAAACCCTCGAAACAACAGCATTTTAAGTGTACTGGCCCTTTAAGAGGTGGACCTGGGAAGCTTACGGACCTTTAAAATTGGCAATACTTTAAGGTGACTGGCCTATGAAGAGGATGACCATGGAAGTGGACAGTCCTTAAAGATGCATTATTGTGTGTGGGTGGCCTTCTAAGAGACAACCCTGGGAATGGACAGACCTTTGGAAATGTCAATGTGGCTTATGAAGTGGAAAGCCACTTGAACATGTGACATGTTTTGCGGACTGGCCCTTTAAGAGGCAGACCCTAGAAGTGGACAAACCCTTGAAGAGGTGACAAATTTAGGGAATTATGTCCTTTAAGAGGTTGACCAGGGTTGTGTACAAACCCTCGAAACAACAGCATTTTAAGTGTACTGGCCCTTTAAGAGGTGGACCTGGGAAGCTTACGGACCTTTAAAATTGGCAATACTTAAGGTGACTGGCCTATGAAGAGGATGACCATGGAAGTGGACAGTCCTTAAAGATGCATTATTGTGTGTGGGTGGCCTTCTAAGAGACAACCATAGGAATGGACAGACCTTTGGAAATGTCAATGTGGCTTATGAAGTGGAAAGCCACTTGAACATGTGACATGTTTTGCGGACTGGCCCTTTAAGAGGCAGACCCTAGAAGTGGACAAACCCTTGAAGAGGTGACAAATTTAGGGAATTATGTCCTTTAAGAGGTTGACCAGGGTTGTGTACAAACCCTCGAAACAACAGCATTTTAAGTGTACTGGCCCTTTAAGAGGTGGACCTGGGAAGCTTACGGACCTTTAAAATTGGCAATACTTTAAGGTGACTGGCCTATGAAGAGGATGACCATGGAAGTGGACAGTCCTTAAAGATGCATTATTGTGTGTGGGTGGCCTTCTAAGAGACAACCCTGGGAATGGACAGACCTTTGGAAATGTCAATGTGGCTTATGAAGTGGAAAGCCACTTGAACATGTGACATGTTTTGCGGACTGGCCCTTTAAGAGGCAGACCCTAGAAGTGGACAAACCCTTGAAGAGGTGACAAATTTAGGGAATTATGTCCTTTAAGAGGTTGACCAGGGTTGTGTACAAACCCTCAAAACAACAGCATTTCAAGTGTACTGGCCCTTTAAGAGGTGGACCTGGGAAGCTTACGGACCTTTAAAATTGGCAATACTTTAAGGTGACTGGCCTATGAAGAGGATGACCATGGAAGTGGACAGTCCTTAAAGATGCATTATTGTGTGTGGGTGGCCTTCTAAGAGACAACCCTGGGAATGGACAGACCTTTGGAAATGTCAATGTGGCTTATGAAGTGGAAAGCCACTTGAACATGTGACATGTTTTGCGGACTGGCCCTTTAAGAGGCAGACCCTAGAAGTGGACAAACCCTTGAAGAGGTGACAAATTTAGGGAATTATGTCCTTTAAGAGGTTGACCAGGGTTGTGTACAAACCCTTGAAACAACAGCATTTTAAGTGTACTGGCCCTTTAAGAGGTGGACCTGGGAAGCTTACAGACCTTTAAAATTGGCAATACTTTAAGGTGACTGGCCTATGAAGAGGATGACCATGGAAGTGGACAGTCCTTAAAGATGCATTATTGTGTGTGGGTGGCCTTCTAAGAGACAACCCTGGGAATGGACAGACCTTTGGAAATGTCAATGTGGCTTATGAAGTGGAAAGCCACTTGAACATGTGACATGTTTTGCGGACTGGCCCTTTAAGAGGCAGACCCTAGAAGTGGACAAACCCTTGAAGAGGTGACAAATTTAGGGAATTATGTCCTTTAAGAGGTTGACCAGGGTTGTGTACAAACCCTCGAAACAACAGCATTTTAAGTGTACTGGCCCTTTAAGAGGTGGACCTGGGAAGCTTACGGACCTTTAAAATTGGCAATACTTAAGGTGACTGGCCTATGAAGAGGATGACCATGGAAGTGGACAGTCCTTAAAGATGCATTATTGTGTGTGGGTGGCCTTCTAAGAGACAACCATAGGAATGGACAGACCTTTGGAAATGTCAATGTGGCTTATGAAGTGGAAAGCCACTTGAACATGTGACATGTTTTGCGGACTGGCCCTTTAAGAGGCAGACCCTAGAAGTGGACAAACCCTTGAAGAGGTGACAAATTTAGGGAATTATGTCCTTTAAGAGGTTGACCAGGGTTGTGTACAAACCCTTGAAACAACAGCATTTTAAGTGTACTGGCCCTTTAAGAGGTGGACCTGGGAAGCTTACAGACCTTTAAAATTGGCAATACTTTAAGGTGACTGGCCTATGAAGAGGATGACCATGGAAGTGGACAGTCCTTAAAGATGCATTATTGTGTGTGGGTGGCCTTCTAAGAGACAACCCTGGGAATGGACAGACCTTTGGAAATGTCAATGTGGCTTATGAAGTGGAAAGCCACTTGAACATGTGACATGTTTTGCGGACTGGCCCTTTAAGAGGCAGACCCTAGAAGTGGACAAACCCTTGAAGAGGTGACAAATTTAGGGAATTATGTCCTTTAAGAGGTTGACCAGGGTTGTGTACAAACCCTCGAAACAACAGCATTTTAAGTGTACTGGCCCTTTAAGAGGTGGACCTGGGAAGCTTACGGACCTTTAAAATTGGCAATACTTAAGGTGACTGGCCTATGAAGAGGATGACCATGGAAGTGGACAGTCCTTAAAGATGCATTATTGTGTGTGGGTGGCCTTCTAAGAGACAACCATAGGAATGGACAGACCTTTGGAAATGTCAATGTGGCTTATGAAGTGGAAAGCCACTTGAACATGTGACATGTTTTGCGGACTGGCCCTTTAAGAGGCAGACCCTAGAAGTGGACAAACCCTTGAAGAGGTGACAAATTTAGGGAATTATGTCCTTTAAGAGGTTGACCAGGGTTGTGTACAAACCCTCGAAACAACAGCATTTTAAGTGTACTGGCCCTTTAAGAGGTGGACCTGGGAAGCTTACGGACCTTTAAAATTGGCAATACTTAAGGTGACTGGCCTATGAAGAGGATGACCATGGAAGTGGACAGTCCTTAAAGATGCATTATTGTGTGTGGGTGGCCTTCTAAGAGACAACCCTGGGAATGGACAGACCTTTGGAAATGTCAATGTGGCTTATGAAGTGGAAAGCCACTTGAACATGTGACATGTTTTGCGGACTGGCCCTTTAAGAGGCAGACCCTAGAAGTGGACAAACCCTTGAAGAGGTGACAAATTTAGGGAATTATGTCCTTTAAGAGGTTGACCAGGGTTGTGTACAAACCCTCAAAACAACAGCATTTTAAGTGTACTGGCCCTTTAAGAGGTGGACCTGGGAAGCTTACGGACCTTTAAAATTGGCAATACTTAAGGTGACTGGCCTATGAAGAGGATGACCATGGAAGTGGACAGTCCTTAAAGATGCATTATTGTGTGTGGGTGGCCTTCTAAGAGACAACCATAGGAATGGACAGACCTTTGGAAATGTCAATGTGGCTTATGAAGTGGAAAGCCACTTGAACATGTGACATGTTTTGCGGACTGGCCCTTTAAGAGGCAGACCCTAGAAGTGGACAAACCCTTGAAGAGGTGACAAATTTAGGGAATTATGTCCTTTAAGAGGTTGACCAGGGTTGTGTACAAACCCTCGAAACAACAGCATTTTAAGTGTACTGGCCCTTTAAGAGGTGGACCTGGGAAGCTTACGGACCTTTAAAATTGGCAATACTTTAAGGTGACTGGCCTATGAAGAGGATGACCATGGAAGTGGACAGTCCTTAAAGATGCATTATTGTGTGTGGGTGGCCTTCTAAGAGACAACCCTGGGAATGGACAGACCTTTGGAAATGTCAATGTGGCTTATGAAGTGGAAAGCCACTTGAACATGTGACATGTTTTGCGGACTGGCCCTTTAAGAGGCAGACCCTAGAAGTGGACAAACCCTTGAAGAGGTGACAAATTTAGGGAATTATGTCCTTTAAGAGGTTGACCAGGGTTGTGTACAAACCCTCAAAACAACAGCATTTCAAGTGTACTGGCCCTTTAAGAGGTGGACCTGGGAAGCTTACGGACCTTTAAAATTGGCAATACTTTAAGGTGACTGGCCTATGAAGAGGATGACCATGGAAGTGGACAGTCCTTAAAGATGCATTATTGTGTGTGGGTGGCCTTCTAAGAGACAACCCTGGGAATGGACAGACCTTTGGAAATGTCAATGTGGCTTATGAAGTGGAAAGCCACTTGAACATGTGACATGTTTTGCGGACTGGCCCTTTAAGAGGCAGACCCTAGAAGTGGACAAACCCTTGAAGAGGTGACAAATTTAGGGAATTATGTCCTTTAAGAGGTTGACCAGGGTTGTGTACAAACCCTTGAAACAACAGCATTTTAAGTGTACTGGCCCTTTAAGAGGTGGACCTGGGAAGCTTACAGACCTTTAAAATTGGCAATACTTTAAGGTGACTGGCCTATGAAGAGGATGACCATGGAAGTGGACAGTCCTTAAAGATGCATTATTGTGTGTGGGTGGCCTTCTAAGAGACAACCCTGGGAATGGACAGACCTTTGGAAATGTCAATGTGGCTTATGAAGTGGAAAGCCACTTGAACATGTGACATGTTTTGCGGACTGGCCCTTTAAGAGGCAGACCCTAGAAGTGGACAAACCCTTGAAGAGGTGACAAATTTAGGGAATTATGTCCTTTAAGAGGTTGACCAGGGTTGTGTACAAACCCTCGAAACAACAGCATTTTAAGTGTACTGGCCCTTTAAGAGGTGGACCTGGGAAGCTTACGGACCTTTAAAATTGGCAATACTTTAAGGTGACTGGCCTATGAAGAGGATGACCATGGAAGTGGACAGTCCTTAAAGATGCATTATTGTGTGTGGGTGGCCTTCTAAGAGACAACCCTGGGAATGGACAGACCTTTGGAAATGTCAATGTGGCTTATGAAGTGGAAAGCCACTTGAACATGTGACATGTTTTGCGGACTGGCCCTTTAAGAGGCAGACCCTAGAAGTGGACAAACCCTTGAAGAGGTGACAAATTTAGGGAATTATGTCCTTTAAGAGGTTGACCAGGGTTGTGTACAAACCCTTGAAACAACAGCATTTTAAGTGTACTGGCCCTTTAAGAGGTGGACCTGGGAAGCTTACAGACCTTTAAAATTGGCAATACTTTAAGGTGACTGGCCTATGAAGAGGATGACCATGGAAGTGGACAGTCCTTAAAGATGCATTATTGTGTGTGGGTGGCCTTCTAAGATACAACCCTGGGAATGGACAGACCTTTGGAAATGTCAATGTGGCTTATGAAGTGGAAAGCCACTTGAACATGTGACATGTTTTGCGGACTGGCCCTTTAAGAGGCAGACCCTAGAAGTGGACAAACCCTTGAAGAGGTGACAAATTTAGGGAATTATGTCCTTTAAGAGGTTGACCAGGGTTGTGTACAAACCCTCGAAACAACAGCATTTTAAGTGTACTGGCCCTTTAAGAGGTGGACCTGGGAAGCTTACAGACCTTTAAAATTGGCAATACTTTAAGGTGACTGGCCTATGAAGAGGATGACCATGGAAGTGGACAGTCCTTAAAGATGCATTATTGTGTGTGGGTGGCCTTCTAAGAGACAACCCTGGGAATGGACAGACCTTTGGAAATGTCAATGTGGCTTATGAAGTGGAAAGCCACTTGAACATGTGACATGTTTTGCGGACTGGCCCTTTAAGAGGCAGACCCTAGAAGTGGACAAACCCTTGAAGAGGTGACAAATTTAGGGAATTATGTCCTTTAAGAGGTTGACCAGGGTTGTGTACAAACCCTCGAAACAACAGCATTTTAAGTGTACTGGCCCTTTAAGAGGTGGACCTGGGAAGCTTACGGACCTTTAAAATTGGCAATACTTTAAGGTGACTGGCCTATGAAGAGGATGACCATGGAAGTGGACAGTCCTTAAAGATGCATTATTGTGTGTGGGTGGCCTTCTAAGAGACAACCCTGGGAATGGACAGACCTTTGGAAATGTCAATGTGGCTTATGAAGTGGAAAGCCACTTGAACATGTGACATGTTTTGCGGACTGGCCCTTTAAGAGGCAGACCCTAGAAGTGGACAAACCCTTGAAGAGGTGACAAATTTAGGGAATTATGTCCTTTAAGAGGTTGACCAGGGTTGTGTACAAACCCTCAAAACAACAGCATTTTAAGTGTACTGGCCCTTTAAGAGGTGGACCTGGGAAGCTTACGGACCTTTAAAATTGGCAATACTTTAAGGTGACTGGCCTATGAAGAGGATGACCATGGAAGTGGACAGTCCTTAAAGATGCATTATTGTGTGTGGGTGGCCTTCTAAGAGACAACCCTGGGAATGGACAGACCTTTGGAAATGTCAATGTGGCTTATGAAGTGGAAAGCCACTTGAACATGTGACATGTTTTGATGACTGGCCCTTTAAGAGGCAGACCCTAGAAGTGGACAAACCCTTGAAGAGGTGACAAATTTAGGGAATTATGTGCTTTAAGAGGTTGACCAGGGTTGTGTACAAACCCTTGAAACAACAGCATTTTAAGTGTACTGGCCCTTTAAGAGGTGGACCTGGGAAGCTTACAGACCTTTAAAATTGGCAATACTTTAAGGTGACTGGCCTATGAAGAGGATGACCATGGAAGTGGACAGTCCTTAAAGATGCATTATTGTGTGTGGGTGGCCTTCTAAGAGACAACCCTGGGAATGGACAGACCTTTGGAAATGTCAATGTGGCTTATGAAGTGGAAAGCCACTTGAACATGTGACATGTTTTGCGGACTGGCCCTTTAAGAGGCAGACCCTAGAAGTGGACAAACCCTTGAAGAGGTGACAAATTTAGGGAATTATGTCCTTTAAGAGGTTGACCAGGGTTGAGTACAAACCCTCGAAACAACAGCATTTTAAGTGTACTGGCCCTTTAAGAGGTGGACCTGGGAAGCTTACAGACCTTTAAAATTGGCAATACTTTAAGGTGACTGGCCTATGAAGAGGATGACCATGGAAGTGGACAGTCCTTAAAGATGCATTATTGTGTGTGGGTGGCCTTCTAAGAGACAACCCTGGGAATGGACAGACCTTTGGAAATGTCAATGTGGCTTATGAAGTGGAAAGCCACTTGAACATGTGACATGTTTTGCGGACTGGCCCTTTAAGAGGCAGACCCTAGAAGTGGACAAACCCTTGAAGAGGTGACAAATTTAGGGAATTATGTCCTTTAAGAGGTTGACCAGGGTTGTGTACAAACCCTCAAAACAACAGCATTTTAAGTGTACTGGCCCTTTAAGAGGTGGACCTGGGAAGCTTACGGATCTTTAAAATTGGCAATACTTTAAGGTGACTGGCCTATGAAGAGGATGACCATGGAAGTGGACAGTCCTTAAAGATGCATTATTGTGTGTGGGTGGCCTTCTAAGAGACAACCCTGGGAATGGACAGACCTTTGGAAATGTCAATGTGGCTTATGAAGTGGAAAGCCACTTGAACATGTGACATGTTTTGCGGACTGGCCCTTTAAGAGGCAGACCCTAGAAGTGGACAAACCCTTGAAGAGGTGACAAATTTAGGGAATTATGTCCTTTAAGAGGTTGACCAGGGTTGTGTACAAACCCTTGAAACAACAGCATTTTAAGTGTACTGGCCCTTTAAGAGGTGGACCTGGGAAGCTTACAGACCTTTAAAATTGGCAATACTTTAAGGTGACTGGCCTATGAAGAGGATGACCATGGAAGTGGACAGTCCTTAAAGATGCATTATTGTGTGTGGGTGGCCTTCTAAGAGACAACCCTGGGAATGGACAGACCTTTGGAAATGTCAATGTGGCTTATGAAGTGGAAAGCCACTTGAACATGTGACATGTTTTGCGGACTGGCCCTTTAAGAGGCAGACCCTAGAAGTGGACAAACCCTTGAAGAGGTGACAAATTTAGGGAATTATGTCCTTTAAGAGGTTGACCAGGGTTGTGTACAAACCCTCAAAACAACAGCATTTTAAGTGTACTGGCCCTTTAAGAGGTGGACCTGGGAAGCTTACGGACCTTTAAAATTGGCAATACTTTAAGGTGACTGGCCTATGAAGAGGATGACCATGGAAGTGGACAGTCCTTAAAGATGCATTATTGTGTGTGGGTGGCCTTCTAAGAGACAACCCTGGGAATGGACAGACCTTTGGAAATGTCAATGTGGCTTATGAAGTGGAAAGCCACTTGAACATGTGACATGTTTTGCGGACTGGCCCTTTAAGAGGCAGACCCTAGAAGTGGACAAACCCTTGAAGAGGTGACAAATTTAGGGAATTATGTCCTTTAAGAGGTTGACCAGGGTTGTGTACAAACCCTCAAAACAACAGCATTTTAAGTGTACTGGCCCTTTAAGAGGTGGACCTGGGAAGCTTACGGACCTTTAAAATTGGCAATACTTTAAGGTGACTGGCCTATGAAGAGGATGACCATGGAAGTGGACAGTCCTTAAAGATGCATTATTGTGTGTGGGTGGCCTTCTAAGAGACAACCCTGGGAATGGACAGACCTTTGGAAATGTCAATGTGGCTTATGAAGTGGAAAGCCACTTGAACATGTGACATGTTTTGATGACTGGCCCTTTAAGAGGCAGACCCTAGAAGTGGACAAACCCTTGAAGAGGTGACAAATTTAGGGAATTATGTCCTTTAAGAGGTTGACCAGGGTTGTGTACAAACCCTTGAAACAACAGCATTTTAAGTGTACTGGCCCTTTAAGAGGTGGACCTGGGAAGCTTACAGACCTTTAAAATTGGCAATACTTTAAGGTGACTGGCCTATGAAGAGGATGACCATGGAAGTGGACAGTCCTTAAAGATGCATTATTGTGTGTGGGTGGCCTTCTAAGAGACAACCCTGGGAATGGACAGACCTTTGGAAATGTCAATGTGGCTTATGAAGTGGAAAGCCACTTGAACATGTGACATGTTTTGATGACTGGCCCTTTAAGAGGCAGACCCTAGAAGTGGACAAACCCTTGAAGAGGTGACAAATTTAGGGAATTATGTGCTTTAAGAGGTTTGACCAGGGTTGTGTACAAACCCTTGAAACAACAGCATTTTAAGTGTACTGGCCCTTTAAGAGGTGGACCTGGGAAGCTTACAGACCTTTAAAATTGGCAATACTTTAAGGTGACTGGCCTATGAAGAGGATGACCATGGAAGTGGACAGTCCTTAAAGATGCATTATTGTGTGTGGGTGGCCTTCTAAGAGACAACCCTGGGAATGGACAGACCTTTGGAAATGTCAATGTGGCTTATGAAGTGGAAAGCCACTTGAACATGTGACATGTTTTGCGGACTGGCCCTTTAAGAGGCAGACCCTAGAAGTGGACAAACCCTTGAAGAGGTGACAAATTTAGGGAATTATGTCCTTTAAGAGGTTGACCAGGGTTGAGTACAAACCCTTGAAACAACAGCATTTTAAGTGTACTGGCCCTTTAAGAGGTGGACCTGGGAAGCTTACAGACCTTTAAAATTGGCAATACTTTAAGGTGACTGGCCTATGAAGAGGATGACCATGGAAGTGGACAGTCCTTAAAGATGCATTATTGTGTGTGGGTGGCCTTCTAAGAGACAACCCTGGGAATGGACAGACCTTTGGAAATGTCAATGTGGCTTATGAAGTGGAAAGCCACTTGAACATGTGACATGTTTTGCGGACTGGCCCTTTAAGAGGCAGACCCTAGAAGTGGACAAACCCTTGAAGAGGTGACAAATTTAGGGAATTATGTCCTTTAAGAGGTTGACCAGGGTTGTGTACAAACCCTCAAAACAACAGCATTTTAAGTGTACTGGCCCTTTAAGAGGTGGACCTGGGAAGCTTACGGACCTTTAAAATTGGCAATACTTTAAGGTGACTGGCCTATGAAGAGGATGACCATGGAAGTGGACAGTCCTTAAAGATGCATTATTGTGTGTGGGTGGCCTTCTAAGAGACAACCCTGGGAATGGACAGACCTTTGGAAATGTCAATGTGGCTTATGAAGTGGAAAGCCACTTGAACATGTGACATGTTTTGCGGACTGGCCCTTTAAGAGGCAGACCCTAGAAGTGGACAAACCCTTGAAGAGGTGACAAATTTAGGGAATTATGTCCTTTAAGAGGTTGACCAGGGTTGTGTACAAACCCTTCAAAAACAACAGCATTTTAAGTGTACTGGCCCTTTAAGAGGTGGACCTGGGAAGCTTACGGACCTTTAAAATTGGCAATACTTTAAGGTGACTGGCCTATGAAGACGATGACCATGGAAGTGGACAGTCCTTAAAGATGCATTATTGTGTGTGGGTGGCCTTCTAAGAGACAACCCTGGGAATGGACAGACCTTTGGAAATGTCAATGTGGCTTATGAAGTGGAAAGCCACTTGAACATGTGACATGTTTTGCGGACTGGCCCTTTAAGAGGCAGACCCTAGAAGTGGACAAACCCTTGAAGAGGTGACAAATTTAGGGAATTATGTCCTTTAAGAGGTTGACCAGGGTTGTGTACAAACCCTTGAAACAACAGCATTTTAAGTGTACTGGCCCTTTAAGAGGTGGACCTGGAAGCTTACAGACCTTTAAAATTGGCAATACTTTAAGGTGACTGGCCTATGAAGAGGATGACCATGGAAGTGGACAGTCCTTAAAGATGCATTATTGTGTGTGGGTGGCCTTCTAAGATACAACCCTGGGAATGGACAGACCTTTGGAAATGTCAATGTGGCTTATGAAGTGGAAAGCCACTTGAACATGTGACATGTTTTGCGGACTGGCCCTTTAAGAGGCAGACCCTAGAAGTGGACAAACCCTTGAAGAGGTGACAAATTTAGGGAATTATGTCCTTTAAGAGGTTGACCAGGGTTGTGTACAAACCCTCGAAACAACAGCATTTTAAGTGTACTGGCCCTTTAAGAGGTGGACCTGGGAAGCTTACAGACCTTTAAAATTGGCAATACTTTAAGGTGACTGGCCTATGAAGAGGATGACCATGGAAGTGGACAGTCCTTAAAGATGCATTATTGTGTGTGGGTGGCCTTCTAAGAGACAACCCTGGGAATGGACAGACCTTTGGAAATGTCAATGTGGCTTATGAAGTGGAAAGCCACTTGAACATGTGACATGTTTTGCGGACTGGCCCTTTAAGAGGCAGACCCTAGAAGTGGACAAACCCTTGAAGATGTGACAAATTTAGGGAATTATGTCCTTTAAGAGGTTGACCAGGGTTGTGTACAAACCCTCAAAACAACAGCATTTTAAGTGTACTGGCCCTTTAAGAGGTGGACCTGGGAAGCTTACGGACCTTTAAAATTGGCAATACTTTAAGGTGACTGGCCTATGAAGAGGATGACCATGGAAGTGGACAGTCCTTAAAGATGCATTATTGTGTGTGGGTGGCCTTCTAAGAGACAACCCTGGGAATGGACAGACCTTTGGAAATGTCAATGTGGCTTATGAAGTGGAAAGCCACTTGAACATGTGACATGTTTTGCGGACTGGCCCTTTAAGAGGCAGACCCTAGAAGTGGACAAACCCTTGAAGAGGTGACAAATTTAGGGAATTATGTCCTTTAAGAGGTTGACCAGGGTTGTGTACAAACCCTCAAAACAACAGCATTTTAAGTGTACTGGCCCTTTAAGAGGTGGACCTGGGAAGCTTACGGACCTTTAAAATTGGCAATACTTTAAGGTGACTGGCTTATGAAGAGGATGACCATGGAAGTGGACAGTCCTTAAAGATGCATTATTGTGTGTGGGTGGCCTTCTAAGAGACAACCCTGGGAATGGACAGACCTTTGGAAATGTCAATGTGGCTTATGAAGTGGAAAGCCACTTGAACATGTGACATGTTTTGATGACTGGCCCTTTAAGAGGCAGACCCTAGAAGTGGACAAACCCTTGAAGAGGTGACAAATTTAGGGAATTATGTCCTTTAAGAGGTTGACCAGGGTTGTGTACAAACCCTTGAAACAACAGCATTTTAAGTGTACTGGCCCTTTAAGAGGTGGACCTGGGAAGCTTACAGACCTTTAAAATTGGCAATACTTTAAGGTGACTGGCCTATGAAGAGGATGACCATGGAAGTGGACAGTCCTTAAAGATGCATTATTGTGTGTGGGTGGCCTTCTAAGAGACAACCCTGGGAATGGACAGACCTTTGGAAATGTCAATGTGGCTTATGAAGTGGAAAGCCACTTGAACATGTGACATGTTTTGATGACTGGCCCTTTAAGAGGCAGACCCTAGAAGTGGACAAACCCTTGAAGAGGTGACAAATTTAGGGAATTATGTGCTTTAAGAGGTTGACCAGGGTTGTGTACAAACCCTTGAAACAACAGCATTTTAAGTGTACTGGCCCTTTAAGAGGTGGACCTGGGAAGCTTACAGACCTTTAAAATTGGCAATACTTTAAGGTGACTGGCCTATGAAGAGGATGACCATGGAAGTGGACAGTCCTTAAAGATGCATTATTGTGTGTGGGTGGCCTTCTAAGAGACAACCCTGGGAATGGACAGACCTTTGGAAATGTCAATGTGGCTTATGAAGTGGAAAGCCACTTGAACATGTGACATGTTTTGCGGACTGGCCCTTTAAGAGGCAGACCCTAGAAGTGGACAAACCCTTGAAGAGGTGACAAATTTAGGGAATTATGTCCTTTAAGAGGTTGACCAGGGTTGAGTACAAACCCTTGAAACAACAGCATTTTAAGTGTACTGGCCCTTTAAGAGGTGGACCTGGGAAGCTTACAGACCTTTAAAATTGGCAATACTTTAAGGTGACTGGCCTATGAAGAGGATGACCATGGAAGTGGACAGTCCTTAAAGATGCATTATTGTGTGTGGGTGGCCTTCTAAGAGACAACCCTGGGAATGGACAGACCTTTGGAAATGTCAATGTGGCTTATGAAGTGGAAAGCCACTTGAACATGTGACATGTTTTGCGGACTGGCCCTTTAAGAGGCAGACCCTAGAAGTGGACAAACCCTTGAAGAGGTGACAAATTTAGGGAATTATGTCCTTTAAGAGGTTGACCAGGGTTGTGTACAAACCCTCAAAACAACAGCATTTTAAGTGTACTGGCCCTTTAAGAGGTGGACCTGGGAAGCTTACGGACCTTTAAAATTGGCAATACTTTAAGGTGACTGGCCTATGAAGAGGATGACCATGGAAGTGGACAGTCCTTAAAGATGCATTATTGTGTGTGGGTGGCCTTCTAAGAGACAACCCTGGGAATGGACAGACCTTTGGAAATGTCAATGTGGCTTATGAAGTGGAAAGCCACTTGAACATGTGACATGTTTTGCGGACTGGCCCTTTAAGAGGCAGACCCTAGAAGTGGACAAACCCTTGAAGAGGTGACAAATTTAGGGAATTATGTCCTTTAAGAGGTTGACCAGGGTTGTGTACAAACCCTCAAAACAACAGCATTTTAAGTGTACTGGCCCTTTAAGAGGTGGACCTGGGAAGCTTACGGACCTTTAAAATTGGCAATACTTTAAGGTGACTGGCCTATGAAGACGATGACCATGGAAGTGGACAGTCCTTAAAGATGCATTATTGTGTGTGGGTGGCCTTCTAAGAGACAACCCTGGGAATGGACAGACCTTTGGAAATGTCAATGTGGCTTATGAAGTGGAAAGCCACTTGAACATGTGACATGTTTTGCGGACTGGCCCTTTAAGAGGCAGACCCTAGAAGTGGACAAACCCTTGAAGAGGTGACAAATTTAGGGAATTATGTCCTTTAAGAGGTTGACCAGGGTTGTGTACAAACCCTTGAAACAACAGCATTTTAAGTGTACTGGCCCTTTAAGAGGTGGACCTGGGAAGCTTACGGACCTTTAAAATTGGCAATACTTTAAGGTGACTGGCCTATGAAGAGGATGACCATGGAAGTGGACAGTCCTTAAAGATGCATTATTGTGTGTGGGTGGCCTTCTAAGATACAACCCTGGGAATGGACAGACCTTTGGAAATGTCAATGTGGCTTATGAAGTGGAAAGCCACTTGAACATGTGACATGTTTTGCGGACTGGCCCTTTAAGAGGCAGACCCTAGAAGTGGACAAAACCCCTTGAAGAGGTGACAAATTTAGGGAATTATGTCCTTTAAGAGGTTGACCAGGGTTGTGTACAAACCCTCGAAACAACAGCATTTTAAGTGTACTGGCCCTTTAAGAGGTGGACCTGGGAAGCTTACAGACCTTTAAAATTGGCAATACTTTAAGGTGACTGGCCTATGAAGAGGATGACCATGGAAGTGGACAGTCCTTAAAGATGCATTATTGTGTGTGGGTGGCCTTCTAAGAGACAACCCTGGGAATGGACAGACCTTTGGAAATGTCAATGTGGCTTATGAAGTGGAAAGCCACTTGAACATGTGACATGTTTTGCGGACTGGCCCTTTAAGAGGCAGACCCTAGAAGTGGACAAACCCTTGAAGAGGTGACAAATTTAGGGAATTATGTCCTTTAAGAGGTTGACCAGGGTTGTGTACAAACCCTCAAAACAACAGCATTTTAAGTGTACTGGCCCTTTAAGAGGTGGACCTGGGAAGCTTACGGACCTTTAAAATTGGCAATACTTTAAGGTGACTGGCCTATGAAGAGGATGACCATGGAAGTGGACAGTCCTTAAAGATGCATTATTGTGTGTGGGTGGCCTTCTAAGAGACAACCCTGGGAATGGACAGACCTTTGGAAATGTCAATGTGGCTTATGAAGTGGAAAGCCACTTGAACATGTGACATGTTTTGCGGACTGGCCCTTTAAGAGGCAGACCCTAGAAGTGGACAAACCCTTGAAGAGGTGACAAATTTAGGGAATTATGTCCTTTAAGAGGTTGACCAGGGTTGTGTACAAACCCTCGAAACAACAGCATTTTAAGTGTACTGGCCCTTTAAGAGGTGGACCTGGGAAGCTTACAGACCTTTAAAATTGGCAATACTTTAAGGTGACTGGCCTATGAAGAGGATGACCATGGAAGTGGACAGTCCTTAAAGATGCATTATTGTGTGTGGGTGGCCTTCTAAGAGACAACCCTGGGAATGGACAGACCTTTGGAAATGTCAATGTGGCTTATGAAGTGGAAAGCCACTTGAACATGTGACATGTTTTGCGGACTGGCCCTTTAAGAGGCAGACCCTAGAAGTGGACAAACCCTTGAAGAGGTGACAAATTTAGGGAATTATGTCCTTTAAGAGGTTGACCAGGGTTGTGTACAAACCCTCAAAACAACAGCATTTTAAGTGTACTGGCCCTTTAAGAGGTGGACCTGGGAAGCTTACGGACCTTTAAAATTGGCAATACTTTAAGGTGACTGGCTTATGAAGAGGATGACCATGGAAGTGGACAGTCCTTAAAGATGCATTATTGTGTGTGGGTGGCCTTCTAAGAGACAACCCTGGGAATGGACAGACCTTTGGAAATGTCAATGTGGCTTATGAAGTGGAAAGCCACTTGAACATGTGACATGTTTTGATGACTGGCCCTTTAAGAGGCAGACCCTAGAAGTGGACAAACCCTTGAAGAGGTGACAAATTTAGGGAATTATGTCCTTTAAGAGGTTGACCAGGGTTGTGTACAAACCCTTGAAACAACAGCATTTTAAGTGTACTGGCCCTTTAAGAGGTGGACCTGGGAAGCTTACAGACCTTTAAAATTGGCAATACTTTAAGGTGACTGGCCTATGAAGAGGATGACCATGGAAGTGGACAGTCCTTAAAGATGCATTATTGTGTGTGGGTGGCCTTCTAAGAGACAACCCTGGGAATGGACAGACCTTTGGAAATGTCAATGTGGCTTATGAAGTGGAAAGCCACTTGAACATGTGACATGTTTTGATGACTGGCCCTTTAAGAGGCAGACCCTAGAAGTGGACAAACCCTTGAAGAGGTGACAAATTTAGGGAATTATGTGCTTTAAGAGGTTGACCAGGGTTGTGTACAAACCCTTGAAACAACAGCATTTTAAGTGTACTGGCCCTTTAAGAGGTGGACCTGGGAAGCTTACAGACCTTTAAAATTGGCAATACTTTAAGGTGACTGGCCTATGAAGAGGATGACCATGGAAGTGGACAGTCCTTAAAGATGCATTATTGTGTGTGGGTGGCCTTCTAAGAGACAACCCTGGGAATGGACAGACCTTTGGAAATGTCAATGTGGCTTATGAAGTGGAAAGCCACTTGAACATGTGACATGTTTTGCGGACTGGCCCTTTAAGAGGCAGACCCTAGAAGTGGACAAACCCTTGAAGAGGTGACAAATTTAGGGAATTATGTCCTTTAAGAGGTTGACCAGGGTTGAGTACAAACCCTTGAAACAACAGCATTTTAAGTGTACTGGCCCTTTAAGAGGTGGACCTGGGAAGCTTACAGACCTTTAAAATTGGCAATACTTTAAGGTGACTGGCCTATGAAGAGGATGACCATGGAAGTGGACAGTCCTTAAAGATGCATTATTGTGTGTGGGTGGCCTTCTAAGAGACAACCCTGGGAATGGACAGACCTTTGGAAATGTCAATGTGGCTTATGAAGTGGAAAGCCACTTGAACATGTGACATGTTTTGCGGACTGGCCCTTTAAGAGGCAGACCCTAGAAGTGGACAAACCCTTGAAGAGGTGACAAATTTAGGGAATTATGTCCTTTAAGAGGTTGACCAGGGTTGTGTACAAACCCTCAAAACAACAGCATTTTAAGTGTACTGGCCCTTTAAGAGGTGGACCTGGGAAGCTTACGGACCTTTAAAATTGGCAATACTTTAAGGTGACTGGCCTATGAAGAGGATGACCATGGAAGTGGACAGTCCTTAAAGATGCATTATTGTGTGTGGGTGGCCTTCTAAGAGACAACCCTGGGAATGGACAGACCTTTGGAAATGTCAATGTGGCTTATGAAGTGGAAAGCCACTTGAACATGTGACATGTTTTGCGGACTGGCCCTTTAAGAGGCAGACCCTAGAAGTGGACAAACCCTTGAAGAGGTGACAAATTTAGGGAATTATGTCCTTTAAGAGGTTGACCAGGGTTGTGTACAAACCCTCAAAACAACAGCATTTTAAGTGTACTGGCCCTTTAAGAGGTGGACCTGGGAAGCTTACGGACCTTTAAAATTGGCAATACTTTAAGGTGACTGGCCTATGAAGACGATGACCATGGAAGTGGACAGTCCTTAAAGATGCATTATTGTGTGTGGGTGGCCTTCTAAGAGACAACCCTGGGAATGGACAGACCTTTGGAAATGTCAATGTGGCTTATGAAGTGGAAAGCCACTTGAACATGTGACATGTTTTGCGGACTGGCCCTTTAAGAGGCAGACCCTAGAAGTGGACAAACCCTTGAAGAGGTGACAAATTTAGGGAATTATGTCCTTTAAGAGGTTGACCAGGGTTGTGTACAAACCCTTGAAACAACAGCATTTTAAGTGTACTGGCCCTTTAAGAGGTGGACCTGGGAAGCTTACAGACCTTTAAAATTGGCAATACTTTAAGGTGACTGGCCTATGAAGAGGATGACCATGGAAGTGGACAGTCCTTAAAGATGCATTATTGTGTGTGGGTGGCCTTCTAAGATACAACCCTGGGAATGGACAGACCTTTGGAAATGTCAATGTGGCTTATGAAGTGGAAAGCCACTTGAACATGTGACATGTTTTGCGGACTGGCCCTTTAAGAGGCAGACCCTAGAAGTGGACAAACCCTTGAAGAGGTGACAAATTTAGGGAATTATGTCCTTTAAGAGGTTGACCAGGGTTGTGTACAAACCCTCGAAACAACAGCATTTTAAGTGTACTGGCCCTTTAAGAGGTGGACCTGGGAAGCTTACAGACCTTTAAAATTGGCAATACTTTAAGGTGACTGGCCTATGAAGAGGATGACCATGGAAGTGGACAGTCCTTAAAGATGCATTATTGTGTGTGGGTGGCCTTCTAAGAGACAACCCTGGGAATGGACAGACCTTTGGAAATGTCAATGTGGCTTATGAAGTGGAAAGCCACTTGAACATGTGACATGTTTTGCGGACTGGCCCTTTAAGAGGCAGACCCTAGAAGTGGACAAACCCTTGAAGAGGTGACAAATTTAGGGAATTATGTCCTTTAAGAGGTTGACCAGGGTTGTGTACAAACCCTCAAAACAACAGCATTTTAAGTGTACTGGCCCTTTAAGAGGTGGACCTGGGAAGCTTACGGACCTTTAAAATTGGCAATACTTTAAGGTGACTGGCCTATGAAGAGGATGACCATGGAAGTGGACAGTCCTTAAAGATGCATTATTGTGTGTGGGTGGCCTTCTAAGAGACAACCCTGGGAATGGACAGACCTTTGGAAATGTCAATGTGGCTTATGAAGTGGAAAGCCACTTGAACATGTGACATGTTTTGCGGACTGGCCCTTTAAGAGGCAGACCCTAGAAGTGGACAAACCCTTGAAGAGGTGACAAATTTAGGGAATTATGTCCTTTAAGAGGTTGACCAGGGTTGTGTACAAACCCTTGAAACAACAGCATTTTAAGTGTACTGGCCCTTTAAGAGGTGGACCTGGGAAGCTTACAGACCTTTAAAATTGGCAATACTTTAAGGTGACTGGCCTATGAAGAGGATGACCATGGAAGTGGACAGTCCTTAAAGATGCATTATTGTGTGTGGGTGGCCTTCTAAGAGACAACCCTGGGAATGGACAGACCTTTGGAAATGTCAATGTGGCTTATGAAGTGGAAAGCCACTTGAACATGTGACATGTTTTGCGGACTGGCCCTTTAAGAGGCAGACCCTAGAAGTGGACAAACCCTTGAAGAGGTGACAAATTTAGGGAATTATGTCCTTTAAGAGGTTGACCAGGGTTGTGTACAAACCCTCAAAACAACAGCATTTTAAGTGTACTGGCCCTTTAAGAGGTGGACCTGGGAAGCTTACGGACCTTTAAAATTGGCAATACTTTAAGGTGACTGGCCTATGAAGAGGATGACCATGGAAGTGGACAGTCCTTAAAGATGCATTATTGTGTGTGGGTGGCCTTCTAAGAGACAACCCTGGGAATGGACAGACCTTTGGAAATGTCAATGTGGCTTATGAAGTGGAAAGCCACTTGAACATGTGACATGTTTTGCGGACTGGCCCTTTAAGAGGCAGACCCTAGAAGTGGACAAACCCTTGAAGAGGTGACAAATTTAGGGAATTATGTCCTTTAAGAGGTTGACCAGGGTTGTGTACAAACCCTCAAAACAACAGCATTTTAAGTGTACTGGCCCTTTAAGAGGTGGATCTGGGAAGCTTACGGACCTTTAAAATTGGCAATACTTTAAGGTGACTGGCCTATGAAGACGATGACCATGGAAGTGGACAGTCCTTAAAGATGCATTATTGTGTGTGGGTGGCCTTCTAAGAGACAACCCTGGGAATGGACAGACCTTTGGAAATGTCAATGTGGCTTATGAAGTGGAAAGCCACTTGAACATGTGACATGTTTTGCGGACTGGCCCTTTAAGAGGCAGACCCTAGAAGTGGACAAACCCTTGAAGAGGTGACAAATTTAGGGAATTATGTCCTTTAAGAGGTTGACCAGGGTTGTGTACAAACCCTTGAAACAACAGCATTTTAAGTGTACTGGCCCTTTAAGAGGTGGACCTGGGAAGCTTACAGACCTTTAAAATTGGCAATACTTTAAGGTGACTGGCCTATGAAGAGGATGACCATGGAAGTGGACAGTCCTTAAAGATGCATTATTGTGTGTGGGTGGCCTTCTAAGATACAACCCTGGGAATGGACAGACCTTTGGAAATGTCAATGTGGCTTATGAAGTGGAAAGCCACTTGAACATGTGACATGTTTTGCGGACTGGCCCTTTAAGAGGCAGACCCTAGAAGTGGACAAACCCTTGAAGAGGTGACAAATTTAGGGAATTATGTCCTTTAAGAGGTTGACCAGGGTTGTTTACAAACCCTCGAAACAACAGCATTTTAAGTGTACTGGCCCTTTAAGAGGTGGACCTGGGAAGCTTACAGACCTTTAAAATTGGCAATACTTTAAGGTGACTGGCCTATGAAGAGGATGACCATGGAAGTGGACAGTCCTTAAAGATGCATTATTGTGTGTGGGTGGCCTTCTAAGAGACAACCCTGGGAATGGACAGACCTTTGGAAATGTCAATGTGGCTTATGAAGTGGAAAGCCACTTGAACATGTGACATGTTTTGCGGACTGGCCCTTTAAGAGGCAGACCCTAGAAGTGGACAAACTCTTGAAGAGGTGACAAATTTAGGGAATTATGTCCTTTAAGAGGTTGACCAGGGTTGTGTACAAACCCTTGAAACAACAGCATTTTAAGTGTACTGGCCCTTTAAGAGGTGGACCTGGGAAGCTTACAGACCTTTAAAATTGGCAATACTTTAAGGTGACTGGCCTATGAAGAGGATGACCATGGAAGTGGACAGTCCTTAAAGATGCATTATTGTGTGTGGGTGGCCTTCTAAGAGACAACCCTGGGAATGGACAGACCTTTGGAAATGTCAATGTGGCTTATGAAGTGGAAAGCCACTTGAACATGTGACATGTTTTGCGGACTGGCCCTTTAAGAGGCAGACCCTAGAAGTGGACAAACCCTTGAAGAGGTGACAAATTTAGGGAATTATGTCCTTTAAGAGGTTGACCAGGGTTGTGTACAAACCCTCAAAACAACAGCATTTCAAGTGTACTGGCCCTTTAAGAGGTGGACCTGGGAAGCTTACGGACCTTTAAAATTGGCAATACTTTAAGGTGACTGGCCTATGAAGAGGATGACCATGGAAGTGGACAGTCCTTAAAGATGCATTATTGTGTGTGGGTGGCCTTCTAAGAGACAACCCTGGGAATGGACAGACCTTTGGAAATGTCAATGTGGCTTATGAAGTGGAAAGCCACTTGAATATGTGACATGTTTTGCGGACTGGCCCTTTAAGAGGCAGACCCTAGAAGTGGACAAACCCTTGAAGAGGTGACAAATTTAGGGAATTATGTCCTTTAAGAGGTTGACCAGGGTTGTGTACAAACCCTCAAAACAACAGCATTTTAAGTGTACTGGCCCTTTAAGAGGTGGACCTGGGAAGCTTACGGACCTTTAAAATTGGCAATACTTTAAGGTGACTGGCCTATGAAGAGGATGACCATGGAAGTGGACAGTCCTTAAAGATGCATTATTGTGTGTGGGTGGCCTTCTAAGAGACAACCCTGGGAATGGACAGACCTTTGGAAATGTCAATGTGGCTTATGAAGTGGAAATCCACTTGAACATGTGACATGTTTTGCGGACTGGCCTTTTAAGAGGCAGACCCTAGAAGTGGACAAACCCTTGAAGAGGTGACAAATTTAGGGAATTATGTCCTTTAAGAGGTTGACCAGGGTTGTGTACAAACCATTGAAACAACAGTATTTTAATTGTACTGGCCCTTTAAGAGGTGGACCTGGGAAGCTTACAGACCTTTAAAATTGGCAATACTTTAAGGTGACTGGCCTATGAAGAGGATGACCATGGAAGTGGACAGTCCTTAAAGATGCATTATTGTGTGTGGGTGGCCTTCTAAGAGACAACCATAGGAATGGACAGACCTTTGGAAATGTCAATGTGGCTTATGAAGTGGAAAGCCACTTGAACATGTGACATGTTTTGCGGACTGGCCCTTTAAGAGGCAGACCCTAGAAGTGGACAAACCCTTGAAGAGGTGACAAATTTAGGGAATTATGTCCTTTAAGAGGTTGACCAGGGTTGTGTACAAACCCTCGAAACAACAGCATTTTAAGTGTACTGGCCCTTTAAGAGGTGGACCTGGGAAGCTTACGGACCTTTAAAATTGGCAATACTTTAAGGTGACTGGCCTATGAAGAGGATGACCATGGAAGTGGACAGTCCTTAAAGATGCATTATTGTGTGTGGGTGGCCTTCTAAGAGACAACCCTGGGAATGGACAGACCTTTGGAAATGTCAATGTGGCTTATGAAGTGGAAAGCCACTTGAACATGTGACATGTTTTGCGGACTGGCCCTTTAAGAGGCAGACCCTAGAAGTGGACAAACCCTTGAAGAGGTGACAAATTTAGGGAATTATGTCCTTTAAGAGGTTGACCAGGGTTGTGTACAAACCCTCGAAACAACAGCATTTTAAGTGTACTGGCCCTTTAAGAGGTGGACCTGGGAAGCTTACGGACCTTTAAAATTGGCAATACTTTAAGGTGACTGGCCTATGAAGAGGATGACCATGGAAGTGGACAGTCCTTAAAGATGCATTATTGTGTGTGGGTGGCCTTCTAAGAGACAACCCTGGGAATGGACAGACCTTTGGAAATGTCAATGTGGCTTATGAAGTGGAAAGCCACTTGAACATGTGACATGTTTTGCGGACTGGCCCTTTAAGAGGCAGACCCTAGAAGTGGACAAACCCTTGAAGAGGTGACAAATTTAGGGAATTATGTCCTTTAAGAGGTTGACCAGGGTTGTGTACAAACCCTCGAAACAACAGCATTTTAAGTGTACTGGCCCTTTAAGAGGTGGACCTGGGAAGCTTACGGACCTTTAAAATTGGCAATACTTAAGGTGACTGGCCTATGAAGAGGATGACCATGGAAGTGGACAGTCCTTAAAGATGCATTATTGTGTGTGGGTGGCCTTCTAAGAGACAACCATAGGAATGGACAGACCTTTGGAAATGTCAATGTGGCTTATGAAGTGGAAAGCCACTTGAACATGTGACATGTTTTGCGGACTGGCCCTTTAAGAGGCAGACCCTAGAAGTGGACAAACCCTTGAAGAGGTGACAAATTTAGGGAATTATGTCCTTTAAGAGGTTGACCAGGGTTGTGTACAAACCCTCGAAACAACAGCATTTTAAGTGTACTGGCCCTTTAAGAGGTGGACCTGGGAAGCTTACGGACCTTTAAAATTGGCAATACTTTAAGGTGACTGGCCTATGAAGAGGATGACCATGGAAGTGGACAGTCCTTAAAGATGCATTATTGTGTGTGGGTGGCCTTCTAAGAGACAACCCTGGGAATGGACAGACCTTTGGAAATGTCAATGTGGCTTATGAAGTGGAAAGCCACTTGAACATGTGACATGTTTTGCGGACTGGCCCTTTAAGAGGCAGACCCTAGAAGTGGACAAACCCTTGAAGAGGTGACAAATTTAGGGAATTATGTCCTTTAAGAGGTTGACCAGGGTTGTGTACAAACCCTCAAAACAACAGCATTTCAAGTGTACTGGCCCTTTAAGAGGTGGACCTGGGAAGCTTACGGACCTTTAAAATTGGCAATACTTTAAGGTGACTGGCCTATGAAGAGGATGACCATGGAAGTGGACAGTCCTTAAAGATGCATTATTGTGTGTGGGTGGCCTTCTAAGAGACAACCCTGGGAATGGACAGACCTTTGGAAATGTCAATGTGGCTTATGAAGTGGAAAGCCACTTGAACATGTGACATGTTTTGCGGACTGGCCCTTTAAGAGGCAGACCCTAGAAGTGGACAAACCCTTGAAGAGGTGACAAATTTAGGGAATTATGTCCTTTAAGAGGTTGACCAGGGTTGTGTACAAACCCTTGAAACAACAGCATTTTAAGTGTACTGGCCCTTTAAGAGGTGGACCTGGGAAGCTTACAGACCTTTAAAATTGGCAATACTTTAAGGTGACTGGCCTATGAAGAGGATGACCATGGAAGTGGACAGTCCTTAAAGATGCATTATTGTGTGTGGGTGGCCTTCTAAGAGACAACCCTGGGAATGGACAGACCTTTGGAAATGTCAATGTGGCTTATGAAGTGGAAAGCCACTTGAACATGTGACATGTTTTGCGGACTGGCCCTTTAAGAGGCAGACCCTAGAAGTGGACAAACCCTTGAAGAGGTGACAAATTTAGGGAATTATGTCCTTTAAGAGGTTGACCAGGGTTGTGTACAAACCCTCGAAACAACAGCATTTTAAGTGTACTGGCCCTTTAAGAGGTGGACCTGGGAAGCTTACGGACCTTTAAAATTGGCAATACTTAAGGTGACTGGCCTATGAAGAGGATGACCATGGAAGTGGACAGTCCTTAAAGATGCATTATTGTGTGTGGGTGGCCTTCTAAGAGACAACCATAGGAATGGACAGACCTTTGGAAATGTCAATGTGGCTTATGAAGTGGAAAGCCACTTGAACATGTGACATGTTTTGCGGACTGGCCCTTTAAGAGGCAGACCCTAGAAGTGGACAAACCCTTGAAGAGGTGACAAATTTAGGGAATTATGTCCTTTAAGAGGTTGACCAGGGTTGTGTACAAACCCTTGAAACAACAGCATTTTAAGTGTACTGGCCCTTTAAGAGGTGGACCTGGGAAGCTTACAGACCTTTAAAATTGGCAATACTTTAAGGTGACTGGCCTATGAAGAGGATGACCATGGAAGTGGACAGTCCTTAAAGATGCATTATTGTGTGTGGGTGGCCTTCTAAGAGACAACCCTGGGAATGGACAGACCTTTGGAAATGTCAATGTGGCTTATGAAGTGGAAAGCCACTTGAACATGTGACATGTTTTGCGGACTGGCCCTTTAAGAGGCAGACCCTAGAAGTGGACAAACCCTTGAAGAGGTGACAAATTTAGGGAATTATGTCCTTTAAGAGGTTGACCAGGGTTGTGTACAAACCCTCGAAACAACAGCATTTTAAGTGTACTGGCCCTTTAAGAGGTGGACCTGGGAAGCTTACGGACCTTTAAAATTGGCAATACTTAAGGTGACTGGCCTATGAAGAGGATGACCATGGAAGTGGACAGTCCTTAAAGATGCATTATTGTGTGTGGGTGGCCTTCTAAGAGACAACCATAGGAATGGACAGACCTTTGGAAATGTCAATGTGGCTTATGAAGTGGAAAGCCACTTGAACATGTGACATGTTTTGCGGACTGGCCCTTTAAGAGGCAGACCCTAGAAGTGGACAAACCCTTGAAGAGGTGACAAATTTAGGGAATTATGTCCTTTAAGAGGTTGACCAGGGTTGTGTACAAACCCTCGAAACAACAGCATTTTAAGTGTACTGGCCCTTTAAGAGGTGGACCTGGGAAGCTTACGGACCTTTAAAATTGGCAATACTTAAGGTGACTGGCCTATGAAGAGGATGACCATGGAAGTGGACAGTCCTTAAAGATGCATTATTGTGTGTGGGTGGCCTTCTAAGAGACAACCCTGGGAATGGACAGACCTTTGGAAATGTCAATGTGGCTTATGAAGTGGAAAGCCACTTGAACATGTGACATGTTTTGCGGACTGGCCCTTTAAGAGGCAGACCCTAGAAGTGGACAAACCCTTGAAGAGGTGACAAATTTAGGGAATTATGTCCTTTAAGAGGTTGACCAGGGTTGTGTACAAACCCTCAAAACAACAGCATTTTAAGTGTACTGGCCCTTTAAGAGGTGGACCTGGGAAGCTTACGGACCTTTAAAATTGGCAATACTTAAGGTGACTGGCCTATGAAGAGGATGACCATGGAAGTGGACAGTCCTTAAAGATGCATTATTGTGTGTGGGTGGCCTTCTAAGAGACAACCATAGGAATGGACAGACCTTTGGAAATGTCAATGTGGCTTATGAAGTGGAAAGCCACTTGAACATGTGACATGTTTTGCGGACTGGCCCTTTAAGAGGCAGACCCTAGAAGTGGACAAACCCTTGAAGAGGTGACAAATTTAGGGAATTATGTCCTTTAAGAGGTTGACCAGGGTTGTGTACAAACCCTCGAAACAACAGCATTTTAAGTGTACTGGCCCTTTAAGAGGTGGACCTGGGAAGCTTACGGACCTTTAAAATTGGCAATACTTTAAGGTGACTGGCCTATGAAGAGGATGACCATGGAAGTGGACAGTCCTTAAAGATGCATTATTGTGTGTGGGTGGCCTTCTAAGAGACAACCCTGGGAATGGACAGACCTTTGGAAATGTCAATGTGGCTTATGAAGTGGAAAGCCACTTGAACATGTGACATGTTTTGCGGACTGGCCCTTTAAGAGGCAGACCCTAGAAGTGGACAAACCCTTGAAGAGGTGACAAATTTAGGGAATTATGTCCTTTAAGAGGTTGACCAGGGTTGTGTACAAACCCTCAAAACAACAGCATTTCAAGTGTACTGGCCCTTTAAGAGGTGGACCTGGGAAGCTTACGGACCTTTAAAATTGGCAATACTTTAAGGTGACTGGCCTATGAAGAGGATGACCATGGAAGTGGACAGTCCTTAAAGATGCATTATTGTGTGTGGGTGGCCTTCTAAGAGACAACCCTGGGAATGGACAGACCTTTGGAAATGTCAATGTGGCTTATGAAGTGGAAAGCCACTTGAACATGTGACATGTTTTGCGGACTGGCCCTTTAAGAGGCAGACCCTAGAAGTGGACAAACCCTTGAAGAGGTGACAAATTTAGGGAATTATGTCCTTTAAGAGGTTGACCAGGGTTGTGTACAAACCCTTGAAACAACAGCATTTTAAGTGTACTGGCCCTTTAAGAGGTGGACCTGGGAAGCTTACAGACCTTTAAAATTGGCAATACTTTAAGGTGACTGGCCTATGAAGAGGATGACCATGGAAGTGGACAGTCCTTAAAGATGCATTATTGTGTGTGGGTGGCCTTCTAAGAGACAACCCTGGGAATGGACAGACCTTTGGAAATGTCAATGTGGCTTATGAAGTGGAAAGCCACTTGAACATGTGACATGTTTTGCGGACTGGCCCTTTAAGAGGCAGACCCTAGAAGTGGACAAACCCTTGAAGAGGTGACAAATTTAGGGAATTATGTCCTTTAAGAGGTTGACCAGGGTTGTGTACAAACCCTCAAAACAACAGCATTTTAAGTGTACTGGCCCTTTAAGAGGTGGACCTGGGAAGCTTACGGACCTTTAAAATTGGCAATACTTTAAGGTGACTGGCCTATGAAGAGGATGACCATGGAAGTGGACAGTCCTTAAAGATGCATTATTGTGTGTGGGTGGCCTTCTAAGAGACAACCCTGGGAATGGACAGACCTTTGGAAATGTCAATGTGGCTTATGAAGTGGAAAGCCACTTGAACATGTGACATGTTTTGCGGACTGGCCCTTTAAGAGGCAGACCCTAGAAGTGGACAAACCCTTGAAGAGGTGACAAATTTAGGGAATTATGTCCTTTAAGAGGTTGACCAGGGTTGTGTACAAACCCTTGAAACAACAGCATTTTAAGTGTACTGGCCCTTTAAGAGGTGGACCTGGGAAGCTTACAGACCTTTAAAATTGGCAATACTTTAAGGTGACTGGCCTATGAAGAGGATGACCATGGAAGTGGACAGTCCTTAAAGATGCATTATTGTGTGTGGGTGGCCTTCTAAGATACAACCCTGGGAATGGACAGACCTTTGGAAATGTCAATGTGGCTTATGAAGTGGAAAGCCACTTGAACATGTGACATGTTTTGCGGACTGGCCCTTTAAGAGGCAGACCCTAGAAGTGGACAAACCCTTGAAGAGGTGACAAATTTAGGGAATTATGTCCTTTAAGAGGTTGACCAGGGTTGTGTACAAACCCTCGAAACAACAGCATTTTAAGTGTACTGGCCCTTTAAGAGGTGGACCTGGGAAGCTTACAGACCTTTAAAATTGGCAATACTTTAAGGTGACTGGCCTATGAAGAGGATGACCATGGAAGTGGACAGTCCTTAAAGATGCATTATTGTGTGTGGGTGGCCTTCTAAGAGACAACCCTGGGAATGGACAGACCTTTGGAAATGTCAATGTGGCTTATGAAGTGGAAAGCCACTTGAACATGTGACATGTTTTGCGGACTGGCCCTTTAAGAGGCAGACCCTAGAAGTGGACAAACCCTTGAAGAGGTGACAAATTTAGGGAATTATGTCCTTTAAGAGGTTGACCAGGGTTGTGTACAAACCCTCGAAACAACAGCATTTTAAGTGTACTGGCCCTTTAAGAGGTGGACCTGGGAAGCTTACGGACCTTTAAAATTGGCAATACTTTAAGGTGACTGGCCTATGAAGAGGATGACCATGGAAGTGGACAGTCCTTAAAGATGCATTATTGTGTGTGGGTGGCCTTCTAAGAGACAACCCTGGGAATGGACAGACCTTTGGAAATGTCAATGTGGCTTATGAAGTGGAAAGCCACTTGAACATGTGACATGTTTTGCGGACTGGCCCTTTAAGAGGCAGACCCTAGAAGTGGACAAACCCTTGAAGAGGTGACAAATTTAGGGAATTATGTCCTTTAAGAGGTTGACCAGGGTTGTGTACAAACCCTCAAAACAACAGCATTTCAAGTGTACTGGCCCTTTAAGAGGTGGACCTGGGAAGCTTACGGACCTTTAAAATTGGCAATACTTTAAGGTGACTGGCCTATGAAGAGGATGACCATGGAAGTGGACAGTCCTTAAAGATGCATTATTGTGTGTGGGTGGCCTTCTAAGAGACAACCCTGGGAATGGACAGACCTTTGGAAATGTCAATGTGGCTTATGAAGTGGAAAGCCACTTGAACATGTGACATGTTTTGCGGACTGGCCCTTTAAGAGGCAGACCCTAGAAGTGGACAAACCCTTGAAGAGGTGACAAATTTAGGGAATTATGTCCTTTAAGAGGTTGACCAGGGTTGTGTACAAACCCTTGAAACAACAGCATTTTAAGTGTACTGGCCCTTTAAGAGGTGGACCTGGGAAGCTTACAGACCTTTAAAATTGGCAATACTTTAAGGTGACTGGCCTATGAAGAGGATGACCATGGAAGTGGACAGTCCTTAAAGATGCATTATTGTGTGTGGGTGGCCTTCTAAGAGACAACCCTGGGAATGGACAGACCTTTGGAAATGTCAATGTGGCTTATGAAGTGGAAAGCCACTTGAACATGTGACATGTTTTGCGGACTGGCCCTTTAAGAGGCAGACCCTAGAAGTGGACAAACCCTTGAAGAGGTGACAAATTTAGGGAATTATGTCCTTTAAGAGGTTGACCAGGGTTGTGTACAAACCCTCAAAACAACAGCATTTTAAGTGTACTGGCCCTTTAAGAGGTGGACCTGGGAAGCTTACGGACCTTTAAAATTGGCAATACTTTAAGGTGACTGGCCTATGAAGACGATGACCATGGAAGTGGACAGTCCTTAAAGATGCATTATTGTGTGTGGGTGGCCTTCTAAGAGACAACCCTGGGAATGGACAGACCTTTGGAAATGTCAATGTGGCTTATGAAGTGGAAAGCCACTTGAACATGTGACATGTTTTGCGGACTGGCCCTTTAAGAGGCAGACCCTAGAAGTGGACAAACCCTTGAAGAGGTGACAAATTTAGGGAATTATGTCCTTTAAGAGGTTGACCAGGGTTGTGTACAAACCCTTGAAACAACAGCATTTTAAGTGTACTGGCCCTTTAAGAGGTGGACCTGGGAAGCTTACAGACCTTTAAAATTGGCAATACTTTAAGGTGACTGGCCTATGAAGAGGATGACCATGGAAGTGGACAGTCCTTAAAGATGCATTATTGTGTGTGGGTGGCCTTCTAAGATACAACCCTGGGAATGGACAGACCTTTGGAAATGTCAATGTGGCTTATGAAGTGGAAAGCCACTTGAACATGTGACATGTTTTGCGGACTGGCCCTTTAAGAGGCAGACCCTAGAAGTGGACAAACCCTTGAAGAGGTGACAAATTTAGGGAATTATGTCCTTTAAGAGGTTGACCAGGGTTGTGTACAAACCCTCGAAACAACAGCATTTTAAGTGTACTGGCCCTTTAAGAGGTGGACCTGGGAAGCTTACAGACCTTTAAAATTGGCAATACTTTAAGGTGACTGGCCTATGAAGAGGATGACCATGGAAGTGGACAGTCCTTAAAGATGCATTATTGTGTGTGGGTGGCCTTCTAAGAGACAACCCTGGGAATGGACAGACCTTTGGAAATGTCAATGTGGCTTATGAAGTGGAAAGCCACTTGAACATGTGACATGTTTTGCGGACTGGCCCTTTAAGAGGCAGACCCTAGAAGTGGACAAACCCTTGAAGAGGTGACAAATTTAGGGAATTATGTCCTTTAAGAGGTTGACCAGGGTTGTGTACAAACCCTTGAAACAACAGCATTTTAAGTGTACTGGCCCTTTAAGAGGTGGACCTGGGAAGCTTACGGACCTTTAAAATTGGCAATACTTTAAGGTGACTGGCCTATGAAGAGGATGACCATGGAAGTGGACAGTCCTTAAAGATGCATTATTGTGTGTGGGTGGCCTTCTAAGAGACAACCCTGGGAATGGACAGACCTTTGGAAATGTCAATGTGGCTTATGAAGTGGAAATCCACTTGAACATGTGACATGTTTTGATGACTGGCCCTTTAAGAGGCAGACCCTAGATATGGACAAACCCTTGAAGAGGTGACAAATTTAGGGAATTATGTCCTTTAAGAGGTTGACCAGGGTTGTGTACAAACCATTGAAACAACAGTATTTTAATTGTACTGGCCCTTTAAGAGGTGGACCTGGGAAGCTTACAGACCTTTAAAATTGGCAATACTTTAAGGTGACTGGCCTATGAAGAGGATGACCATGGAAGTGGACAGTCCTTAAAGATGCATTATTGTGTGTGGGTGGCCTTCTAAGAGACAACCCTGGGAATGGACAGACCTTTGGAAATGTCAATGTGGCTTATGAAGTGGAAAGCCACTTGAACATGTGACATGTTTTGCGGACTGGCCCTTTAAGAGGCAGACCCTAGAAGTGGACAAACCCTTGAAGAGGTGACAAATTTAGGGAATTATGTCCTTTAAGAGGTTGACCAGGGTTGTGTACAAACCCTCAAAACAACAGCATTTTAAGTGTACTGGCCCTTTAAGAGGTGGACCTGGGAAGCTTACGGACCTTTAAAATTGGCAATACTTTAAGGTGACTGGCCTATGAAGACGATGACCATGGAAGTGGACAGTCCTTAAAGATGCATTATTGTGTGTGGGTGGCCTTCTAAGAGACAACCCTGGGAATGGACAGACCTTTGGAAATGTCAATGTGGCTTATGAAGTAGAAAGCCACTTGAACATGTGACATGTTTTGCGGACTGGCCCTTTAAGAGGCAGACCCTAGAAGTGGACAAACCCTTGAAGAGGTGACAAATTTAGGGAATTATGTCCTTTAAGAGGTTGACCAGGGTTGTGTACAAACCCTTGAAACAACAGCATTTTAAGTGTACTGGCCCTTTAAGAGGTGGACCTGGGAAGCTTACAGACCTTTAAAATTGGCAATACTTTAAGGTGACTGGCCTATGAAGAGGATGACCATGGAAGTGGACAGTCCTTAAAGATGCATTATTGTGTGTGGGTGGCCTTCTAAGATACAACCCTGGGAATGGACAGACCTTTGGAAATGTCAATGTGGCTTATGAAGTGGAAAGCCACTTGAACATGTGACATGTTTTGCGGACTGGCCCTTTAAGAGGCAGACCCTAGAAGTGGACAAACCCTTGAAGAGGTGACAAATTTAGGGAATTATGTCCTTTAAGAGGTTGACCAGGGTTGTGTACAAACCCTCGAAACAACAGCATTTTAAGTGTACTGGCCCTTTAAGAGGTGGACCTGGGAAGCTTACAGACCTTTAAAATTGGCAATACTTTAAGGTGACTGGCCTATGAAGAGGATGACCATGGAAGTGGACAGTCCTTAAAGATGCATTATTGTGTGTGGGTGGCCTTCTAAGAGACAACCCTGGGAATGGACAGACCTTTGGAAATGTCAATGTGGCTTATGAAGTGGAAAGCCACTTGAACATGTGACATGTTTTGCGGACTGGCCCTTTAAGAGGCAGACCCTAGAAGTGGACAAACTCTTGAAGAGGTGACAAATTTAGGGAATTATGTCCTTTAAGAGGTTGACCAGGGTTGTGTACAAACCCTTGAAACAACAGCATTTTAAGTGTACTGGCCCTTTAAGAGGTGGACCTGGGAAGCTTACAGACCTTTAAAATTGGCAATACTTTAAGGTGACTGGCCTATGAAGAGGATGACCATGGAAGTGGACAGTCCTTAAAGATGCATTATTGTGTGTGGGTGGCCTTCTAAGAGACAACCCTGGGAATGGACAGACCTTTGGAAATGTCAATGTGGCTTATGAAGTGGAAAGCCACTTGAACATGTGACATGTTTTGCGGACTGGCCCTTTAAGAGGCAGACCCTAGAAGTGGACAAACCCTTGAAGAGGTGACAAATTTAGGGAATTATGTCCTTTAAGAGGTTGACCAGGGTTGTGTACAAACCCTCAAAACAACAGCATTTCAAGTGTACTGGCCCTTTAAGAGGTGGACCTGGGAAGCTTACGGACCTTTAAAATTGGCAATACTTTAAGGTGACTGGCCTATGAAGAGGATGACCATGGAAGTGGACAGTCCTTAAAGATGCATTATTGTGTGTGGGTGGCCTTCTAAGAGACAACCCTGGGAATGGACAGACCTTTGGAAATGTCAATGTGGCTTATGAAGTGGAAATCCACTTGAACATGTGACATGTTTTGATGACTGGCCCTTTAAGAGGCAGACCCTAGATATGGACAAACCCTTGAAGAGGTGACAAATTTAGGGAATTATGTCCTTTAAGAGGTTGACCAGGGTTGTGTACAAACCATTGAAACAACAGTATTTTAATTGTACTGGCCCTTTAAGAGGTGGACCTGGGAAGCTTACAGACCTTTAAAATTGGCAATACTTTAAGGTGACTGGCCTATGAAGAGGATGACCATGGAAGTGGACAGTCCTTAAAGATGCATTATTGTGTGTGGGTGGCCTTCTAAGAGACAACCATAGGAATGGACAGACCTTTGGAAATGTCAATGTGGCTTATGAAGTGGAAAGCCACTTGAACATGTGACATGTTTTGCGGACTGGCCCTTTAAGAGGCAGACCCTAGAAGTGGACAAACCCTTGAAGAGGTGACAAATTTAGGGAATTATGTCCTTTAAGAGGTTGACCAGGGTTGTGTACAAACCCTCGAAACAACAGCATTTTAAGTGTACTGGCCCTTTAAGAGGTGGACCTGGGAAGCTTACGGACCTTTAAAATTGGCAATACTTTAAGGTGACTGGCCTATGAAGAGGATGACCATGGAAGTGGACAGTCCTTAAAGATGCATTATTGTGTGGGTGGCCTTCTAAGAGACAACCCTGGGAATGGACAGACCTTTGGAAATGTCAATGTGGCTTATGAAGTGGAAAGCCACTTGAACATGTGACATGTTTTGCGGACTGGCCCTTTAAGAGGCAGACCCTAGAAGTGGACAAACCCTTGAAGAGGTGACAAATTTAGGGAATTATGTCCTTTAAGAGGTTGACCAGGGTTGTGTACAAACCATTGAAACAACAGTATTTTAATTGTACTGGCCCTTTAAGAGGTGGACCTGGGAAGCTTACAGACCTTTAAAATTGGCAATACTTTAAGGTGACTGGCCTATGAAGAGGATGACCATGGAAGTGGACAGTCCTTAAAGATGCATTATTGTGTGTGGGTGGCCTTCTAAGAGACAACCATAGGAATGGACAGACCTTTGGAAATGTCAATGTGGCTTATGAAGTGGAAAGCCACTTGAACATGTGACATGTTTTGCGGACTGGCCCTTTAAGAGGCAGACCCTAGAAGTGGACAAACCCTTGAAGAGGTGACAAATTTAGGGAATTATGTCCTTTAAGAGGTTGACCAGGGTTGTGTACAAACCCTCGAAACAACAGCATTTTAAGTGTACTGGCCCTTTAAGAGGTGGACCTGGGAAGCTTACGGACCTTTAAAATTGGCAATACTTTAAGGTGACTGGCCTATGAAGAGGATGACCATGGAAGTGGACAGTCCTTAAAGATGCATTATTGTGTGTGGGTGGCCTTCTAAGAGACAACCCTGGGAATGGACAGACCTTTGGAAATGTCAATGTGGCTTATGAAGTGGAAAGCCACTTGAACATGTGACATGTTTTGCGGACTGGCCCTTTAAGAGGCAGACCCTAGAAGTGGACAAACCCTTGAAGAGGTGACAAATTTAGGGAATTATGTCCTTTAAGAGGTTGACCAGGGTTGTGTACAAACCCTCGAAACAACAGCATTTTAAGTGTACTGGCCCTTTAAGAGGTGGACCTGGGAAGCTTACGGACCTTTAAAATTGGCAATACTTTAAGGTGACTGGCCTATGAAGAGGATGACCATGGAAGTGGACAGTCCTTAAAGATGCATTATTGTGTGTGGGTGGCCTTCTAAGAGACAACCCAGGGAATGGACAGACCTTTGGAAATGTCAATGTGGCTTATGAAGTGGAAAGCCACTTGAACATGTGACATGTTTTGCGGACTGGCCCTTTAAGAGGCAGACCCTAGAAGTGGACAAACCCTTGAAGAGGTGACAAATTTAGGGAATTATGTCCTTTAAGAGGTTGACCAGGGTTGTGTACAAACCCTCGAAACAACAGCATTTTAAGTGTACTGGCCCTTTAAGAGGTGGACCTGGGAAGCTTACGGACCTTTAAAATTGGCAATACTTTAAGGTGACTGGCCTATGAAGAGGATGACCATGGAAGTGGACAGTCCTTAAAGATGCATTATTGTGTGTGGGTGGCCTTCTAAGAGACAACCCTGGGAATGGACAGACCTTTGGAAATGTCAATGTGGCTTATGAAGTGGAAAGCCACTTGAACATGTGACATGTTTTGCGGACTGGCCCTTTAAGAGGCAGACCCTAGAAGTGGACAAACCCTTGAAGAGGTGACAAATTTAGGGAATTATGTCCTTTAAGAGGTTGACCAGGGTTGTGTACAAACCCTTGAAACAACAGCATTTTAAGTGTACTGGCCCTTTAAGAGGTGGACCTGGGAAGCTTACAGACCTTTAAAATTGGCAATACTTTAAGGTGACTGGCCTATGAAGAGGATGACCATGGAAGTGGACAGTCCTTAAAGATGCATTATTGTGTGTGGGTGGCCTTCTAAGAGACAACCCTGGGAATGGACAGACCTTTGGAAATGTCAATGTGGCTTATGAAGTGGAAAGCCACTTGAACATGTGACATGTTTTGCGGACTGGCCCTTTAAGAGGCAGACCCTAGAAGTGGACAAACCCTTGAAGAGGTGACAAATTTAGGGAATTATGTCCTGTAAGAGGTTGACCAGGGTTGTGTACAAACCCTCGAAACAACAGCATTTTAAGTGTACTGGCCCTTTAAGAGGTGGACCTGGGAAGCTTACGGACCTTTAAAATTGGCAATACTTTAAGGTGACTGGCCTATGAAGAGGATGACCATGGAAGTGGACAGTCCTTAAAGATGCATTATTGTGTGTGGGTGGCCTTCTAAGAGACAACCCTGGGAATGGACAGACCTTTGGAAATGTCAATGTGGCTTATGAAGTGGAAAGCCACTTGAACATGTGACATGTTTTGCGGACTGGCCCTTTAAGAGGCAGACCCTAGAAGTGGACAAACCCTTGAAGAGGTGACAAATTTAGGGAATTATGTCCTTTAAGAGGTTGACCAGGGTTGTGTACAAACCCTTGAAACAACAGCATTTTAAGTGTACTGGCCCTTTAAGAAGTGGACCTGGGAAGCTTACGGACCTTTAAAATTGGCAATACTTTAAGGTGACTGGCCTATGAAGAGGATGACCATGGAAGTGGACAGTCCTTAAAGATGCATTATTGTGTGTGGGTGGCCTTCTAAGAGACAACCCTGGGAATGGACAGACCTTTGGAAATGTCAATGTGGCTTATGAAGTGGAAATCCACTTGAACATGTGACATGTTTTGATGACTGGCCCTTTAAGAGGCAGACCCTAGATATGGACAAACCCTTGAAGAGGTGACAAATTTAGGGAATTATGTCCTTTAAGAGGTTGACCAGGGTTGTGTACAAACCATTGAAACAACAGTATTTTAATTGTACTGGCCCTTTAAGAGGTGGACCTGGGAAGCTTACAGACCTTTAAAATTGGCAATACTTTAAGGTGACTGGCCTATGAAGAGGATGACCATGGAAGTGGACAGTCCTTAAAGATGCATTATTGTGTGTGGGTGGCCTTCTAAGAGACAACCCTGGGAATGGACAGACCTTTGGAAATGTCAATGTGGCTTATGAAGTGGAAAGCCACTTGAACATGTGACATGTTTTGCGGACTGGCCCTTTAAGAGGCAGACCCTAGAAGTGGACAAACCCTTGAAGAGGTGACAAATTTAGGGAATTATGTCCTTTAAGAGGTTGACCAGGGTTGTGTACAAACCCTCAAAACAACAGCATTTTAAGTGTACTGGCCATTTAAGAGGTGGACCTGGGAAGCTTACGGACCTTTAAAATTGGCAATACTTTAAGGTGACTGGCCTATGAAGAGGATGACCATGGAAGTGGACAGTCCTTAAAGATGCATTATTGTGTGTGGGTGGCCTTCTAAGAGACAACCATAGGAATGGACAGACCTTTGGAAATGTCAATGTGGCTTATGAAGTGGAAAGCCACTTGAACATGTGACATGTTTTGCGGACTGGCCCTTTAAGAGGCAGACCCTAGAAGTGGACAAACCCTTGAAGAGGTGACAAATTTAGGGAATTATGTCCTTTAAGAGGTTGACCAGGGTTGTGTACAAACCCTCGAAACAACAGCATTTTAAGTGTACTGGCCCTTTAAGAGGTGGACCTGGGAAGCTTACGGACCTTTAAAATTGGCAATACTTTAAGGTGACTGGCCTATGAAGAGGATGACCATGGAAGTGGACAGTCCTTAAAGATGCATTATTGTGTGTGGGTGGCCTTCTAAGAGACAACCATAGGAATGGACAGACCTTTGGAAATGTCAATGTGGCTTATGAAGTGGAAAGCCACTTGAACATGTGACATGTTTTGCGGACTGGCCCTTTAAGAGGCAGACCCTAGAAGTGGACAAACCCTTGAAGAGGTGACAAATTTAGGGAATTATGTCCTTTAAGAGGTTGACCAGGGTTGTGTACAAACCCTCGAAACAACAGCATTTTAAGTGTACTGGCCCTTTAAGAGGTGGACCTGGGAAGCTTACGGACCTTTAAAATTGGCAATACTTTAAGGTGACTGGCCTATGAAGAGGATGACCATGGAAGTGGACAGTCCTTAAAGATGCATTATTGTGTGTGGGTGGCCTTCTAAGAGACAACCATAGGAATGGACAGACCTTTGGAAATGTCAATGTGGCTTATGAAGTGGAAAGCCACTTGAACATGTGACATGTTTTGCGGACTGGCCCTTTAAGAGGCAGACCCTAGAAGTGGACAAACCCTTGAAGAGGTGACAAATTTAGGGAATTATGTCCTTTAAGAGGTTGACCAGGGTTGTGTACAAACCCTCGAAACAACAGCATTTTAAGTGTACTGGCCCTTTAAGAGGTGGACCTGGGAAGCTTACGGACCTTTAAAATTGGCAATACTTTAAGGTGACTGGCCTATGAAGAGGATGACCATGGAAGTGGACAGTCCTTAAAGATGCATTATTGTGTGTGGGTGGCCTTCTAAGAGACAACCCTGGGAATGGACAGACCTTTGGAAATGTCAATGTGGCTTATGAAGTGGAAAGCCACTTGAACATGTGACATGTTTTGCGGACTGGCCCTTTAAGAGGCAGACCCTAGAAGTGGACAAACCCTTGAAGAGGTGACAAATTTAGGGAATTATGTCCTTTAAGAGGTTGACCAGGGTTGTGTACAAACCCTTGAAACAACAGCATTTTAAGTGTACTGGCCCTTTAAGAGGTGGACCTGGGAAGCTTACAGACCTTTAAAATTGGCAATACTTTAAGGTGACTGGCCTATGAAGAGGATGACCATGGAAGTGGACAGTCCTTAAAGATGCATTATTGTGTGTGGGTGGCCTTCTAAGAGACAACCCTGGGAATGGACAGACCTTTGGAAATGTCAATGTGGCTTATGAAGTGGAAAGCCACTTGAACATGTGGCATGTTTTGCGGACTGGCCCTTTAAGAGGCAGACCCTAGAAGTGGACAAACCCTTGAAGAGGTGACAAATTTAGGGAATTATGTCCTTTAAGAGGTTGACCAGGGTTGTGTACAAACCCTCGAAACAACAGCATTTTAAGTGTACTGGCCCTTTAAGAGGGGACCTGGGAAGCTTACAGACCTTTAAAATTGGCAATACTTTAAGGTGACTGGCCTATGAAGAGGATGACCATGGAAGTGGACAGTCCTTAAAGATGCATTATTGTGTGTGGGTGGCCTTCTAAGAGACAACCCTGGGAATGGACAGACCTTTGGAAATGTCAATGTGGCTTATGAAGTGGAAAGCCACTTGAACATGTGACATGTTTTGCGGACTGGCCCTTTAAGAGGCAGACCCTAGAAGTGGACAAACTCTTGAAGAGGTGACAAATTTAGGGAATTATGTCCTTTAAGAGGTTGACCAGGGTTGTGTACAAACCCTTGAAACAACAGCATTTTAAGTGTACTGGCCCTTTAAGAGGTGGACCTGGGAAGCTTACAGACCTTTAAAATTGGCAATACTTTAAGGTGACTGGCCTATGAAGAGGATGACCATGGAAGTGGACAGTCCTTAAAGATGCATTATTGTGTGTGGGTGGCCTTCTAAGAGACAACCCTGGGAATGGACAGACCTTTGGAAATGTCAATGTGGCTTATGAAGTGGAAAGCCACTTGAACATGTGACATGTTTTGCGGACTGGCCCTTTAAGAGGCAGACCCTAGAAGTGGACAAACCCTTGAAGAGGTGACAAATTTAGGGAATTATGTCCTTTAAGAGGTTGACCAGGGTTGTGTACAAACCCTCAAAACAACAGCATTTCAAGTGTACTGGCCCTTTAAGAGGTGGACCTGGGAAGCTTACGGACCTTTAAAATTGGCAATACTTTAAGGTGACTGGCCTATGAAGAGGATGACCATGGAAGTGGACAGTCCTTAAAGATGCATTATTGTGTGTGGGTGGCCTTCTAAGAGACAACCCTGGGAATGGACAGACCTTTGGAAATGTCAATGTGGCTTATGAAGTGGAAATCCACTTGAACATGTGACATGTTTTGATGACTGGCCCTTTAAGAGGCAGACCCTAGATATGGACAAACCCTTGAAGAGGTGACAAATTTAGGGAATTATGTCCTTTAAGAGGTTGACCAGGGTTGTGTACAAACCATTGAAACAACAGTATTTTAATTGTACTGGCCCTTTAAGAGGTGGACCTGGGAAGCTTACAGACCTTTAAAATTGGCAATACTTTAAGGTGACTGGCCTATGAAGAGGATGACCATGGAAGTGGACAGTCCTTAAAGATGCATTATTGTGTGTGGGTGGCCTTCTAAGAGACAACCATAGGAATGGACAGACCTTTGGAAATGTCAATGTGGCTTATGAAGTGGAAAGCCACTTGAACATGTGACATGTTTTGCGGACTGGCCCTTTAAGAGGCAGACCCTAGAAGTGGACAAACCCTTGAAGAGGTGACAAATTTAGGGAATTATGTCCTTTAAGAGGTTGACCAGGGTTGTGTACAAACCCTCGAAACAACAGCATTTTAAGTGTACTGGCCCTTTAAGAGGTGGACCTGGGAAGCTTACGGACCTTTAAAATTGGCAATACTTTAAGGTGACTGGCCTATGAAGAGGATGACCATGGAAGTGGACAGTCCTTAAAGATGCATTATTGTGTGTGGGTGGCCTTCTAAGAGACAACCATAGGAATGGACAGACCTTTGGAAATGTCAATGTGGCTTATGAAGTGGAAAGCCACTTGAACATGTGACATGTTTTGCGGACTGGCCCTTTAAGAGGCAGACCCTAGAAGTGGACAAACCCTTGAAGAGGTGACAAATTTAGGGAATTATGTCCTTTAAGAGGTTGACCAGGGTTGTGTACAAACCCTCGAAACAACAGCATTTTAAGTGTACTGGCCCTTTAAGAGGTGGACCTGGGAAGCTTACGGACCTTTAAAATTGGCAATACTTTAAGGTGACTGGCCTATGAAGAGGATGACCATGGAAGTGGACAGTCCTTAAAGATGCATTATTGTGTGTGGGTGGCCTTCTAAGAGACAACCCTGGGAATGGACAGACCTTTGGAAATGTCAATGTGGCTTATGAAGTGGAAAGCCACTTGAACATGTGACATGTTTTGCGGACTGGCCCTTTAAGAGGCAGACCCTAGAAGTGGACAAACCCTTGAAGAGGTGACAAATTTAGGGAATTATGTCCTTTAAGAGGTTGACCAGGGTTGTGTACAAACCATTGAAACAACAGTATTTTAATTGTACTGGCCCTTTAAGAGGTGGACCTGGGAAGCTTACAGACCTTTAAAATTGGCAATACTTTAAGGTGACTGGCCTATGAAGAGGATGACCATGGAAGTGGACAGTCCTTAAAGATGCATTATTGTGTGTGGGTGGCCTTCTAAGAGACAACCATAGGAATGGACAGACCTTTGGAAATGTCAATGTGGCTTATGAAGTGGAAAGCCACTTGAACATGTGACATGTTTTGCGGACTGGCCCTTTAAGAGGCAGACCCTAGAAGTGGACAAACCCTTGAAGAGGTGACAAATTTAGGGAATTATGTCCTTTAAGAGGTTGACCAGGGTTGTGTACAAACCCTCGAAACAACAGCATTTTAAGTGTACTGGCCCTTTAAGAGGTGGACCTGGGAAGCTTACGGACCTTTAAAATTGGCAATACTTTAAGGTGACTGGCCTATGAAGAGGATGACCATGGAAGTGGACAGTCCTTAAAGATGCATTATTGTGTGTGGGTGGCCTTCTAAGAGACAACCCTGGGAATGGACAGACCTTTGGAAATGTCAATGTGGCTTATGAAGTGGAAAGCCACTTGAACATGTGACATGTTTTGCGGACTGGCCCTTTAAGAGGCAGACCCTAGAAGTGGACAAACCCTTGAAGAGGTGACAAATTTAGGGAATTATGTCCTTTAAGAGGTTGACCAGGGTTGTGTACAAACCCTCGAAACAACAGCATTTTAAGTGTACTGGCCCTTTAAGAGGTGGACCTGGGAAGCTTACGGACCTTTAAAATTGGCAATACTTTAAGGTGACTGGCCTATGAAGAGGATGACCATGGAAGTGGACAGTCCTTAAAGATGCATTATTGTGTGTGGGTGGCCTTCTAAGAGACAACCATAGGAATGGACAGACCTTTGGAAATGTCAATGTGGCTTATGAAGTGGAAAGCCACTTGAACATGTGACATGTTTTGCGGACTGGCCCTTTAAGAGGCAGACCCTAGAAGTGGACAAACCCTTGAAGAGGTGACAAATTTAGGGAATTATGTCCTTTAAGAGGTTGACCAGGGTTGTGTACAAACCCTCGAAACAACAGCATTTTAAGTGTACTGGCCCTTTAAGAGGTGGACCTGGGAAGCTTACGGACCTTTAAAATTGGCAATACTTTAAGGTGACTGGCCTATGAAGAGGATGACCATGGAAGTGGACAGTCCTTAAAGATGCATTATTGTGTGTGGGTGGCCTTCTAAGAGACAACCCTGGGAATGGACAGACCTTTGGAAATGTCAATGTGGCTTATGAAGTGGAAAGCCACTTGAACATGTGACATGTTTTGCGGACTGGCCCTTTAAGAGGCAGACCCTAGAAGTGGACAAACCCTTGAAGAGGTGACAAATTTAGGGAATTATGTCCTTTAAGAGGTTGACCAGGGTTGTGTACAAACCCTTGAAACAACAGCATTTTAAGTGTACTGGCCCTTTAAGAGGTGGACCTGGGAAGCTTACAGACCTTTAAAATTGGCAATACTTTAAGGTGACTGGCCTATGAAGAGGATGACCATGGAAGTGGACAGTCCTTAAAGATGCATTATTGTGTGTGGGTGGCCTTCTAAGAGACAACCCTGGGAATGGACAGACCTTTGGAAATGTCAATGTGGCTTATGAAGTGGAAAGCCACTTGAACATGTGACATGTTTTGCGGACTGGCCCTTTAAGAGGCAGACCCTAGAAGTGGACAAACCCTTGAAGAGGTGACAAATTTAGGGAATTATGTCCTGTAAGAGGTTGACCAGGGTTGTGTACAAACCCTCGAAACAACAGCATTTTAAGTGTACTGGCCCTTTAAGAGGTGGACCTGGGAAGCTTACGGACCTTTAAAATTGGCAATACTTTAAGGTGACTGGCCTATGAAGAGGATGACCATGGAAGTGGACAGTCCTTAAAGATGCATTATTGTGTGTGGGTGGCCTTCTAAGAGACAACCCTGGGAATGGACAGACCTTTGGAAATGTCAATGTGGCTTATGAAGTGGAAAGCCACTTGAACATGTGACATGTTTTGCGGACTGGCCCTTTAAGAGGCAGACCCTAGAAGTGGACAAACCCTTGAAGAGGTGACAAATTTAGGGAATTATGTCCTTTAAGAGGTTGACCAGGGTTGTGTACAAACCCTTGAAACAACAGCATTTTAAGTGTACTGGCCCTTTAAGAGGTGGACCTGGGAAGCTTACGGACCTTTAAAATTGGCAATACTTTAAGGTGACTGGCCTATGAAGAGGATGACCATGGAAGTGGACAGTCCTTAAAGATGCATTATTGTGTGTGGGTGGCCTTCTAAGAGACAACCCTGGGAATGGACAGACCTTTGGAAATGTCAATGTGGCTTATGAAGTGGAGATCCACTTGAACATGTGACATGTTTTGATGACTGGCCCTTTAAGAGGCAGACCCTAGATATGGACAAACCCTTGAAGAGGTGACAAATTTAGGGAATTATGTCCTTTAAGAGGTTGACCAGGGTTGTGTACAAACCATTGAAACAACAGTATTTTAATTGTACTGGCCCTTTAAGAGGTGGACCTGGGAAGCTTACAGACCTTTAAAATTGGCAATACTTTAAGGTGACTGGCCTATGAAGAGGATGACCATGGAAGTGGACAGTCCTTAAAGATGCATTATTGTGTGTGGGTGGCCTTCTAAGAGACAACCATAGGAATGGACAGACCTTTGGAAATGTCAATGTGGCTTATGAAGTGGAAAGCCACTTGAACATGTGACATGTTTTGCGGACTGGCCCTTTAAGAGGCAGACCCTAGAAGTGGACAAACCCTTGAAGAGGTGACAAATTTAGGGAATTATGTCCTTTAAGAGGTTGACCAGGGTTGTGTACAAACCCTCGAAACAACAGCATTTTAAGTGTACTGGCCCTTTAAGAGGTGGACCTGGGAAGCTTACGGACCTTTAAAATTGGCAATACTTTAAGGTGACTGGCCTATGAAGAGGATGACCATGGAAGTGGACAGTCCTTAAAGATGCATTATTGTGTGTGGGTGGCCTTCTAAGAGACAACCCTGGGAATGGACAGACCTTTGGAAATGTCAATGTGGCTTATGAAGTGGAAAGCCACTTGAACATGTGACATGTTTTGCGGACTGGCCCTTTAAGAGGCAGACCCTAGAAGTGGACAAACCCTTGAAGAGGTGACAAATTTAGGGAATTATGTCCTTTAAGAGGTTGACCAGGGTTGTGTACAAACCCTCGAAACAACAGCATTTTAAGTGTACTGGCCCTTTAAGAGGTGGACCTGGGAAGCTTACGGACCTTTAAAATTGGCAATACTTTAAGGTGACTGGCCTATGAAGAGGATGACCATGGAAGTGGACAGTCCTTAAAGATGCATTATTGTGTGTGGGTGGCCTTCTAAGAGACAACCATAGGAATGGACAGACCTTTGGAAATGTCAATGTGGCTTATGAAGTGGAAAGCCACTTGAACATGTGACATGTTTTGCGGACTGGCCCTTTAAGAGGCAGACCCTAGAAGTGGACAAACCCTTGAAGAGGTGACAAATTTAGGGAATTATGTCCTTTAAGAGGTTGACCAGGGTTGTGTACAAACCCTCGAAACAACAGCATTTTAAGTGTACTGGCCCTTTAAGAGGTGGACCTGGGAAGCTTACGGACCTTTAAAATTGGCAATACTTTAAGGTGACTGGCCTATGAAGAGGATGACCATGGAAGTGGACAGTCCTTAAAGATGCATTATTGTGTGTGGGTGGCCTTCTAAGAGACAACCCTGGGAATGGACAGACCTTTGGAAATGTCAATGTGGCTTATGAAGTGGAAAGCCACTTGAACATGTGACATGTTTTGCGGACTGGCCCTTTAAGAGGCAGACCCTAGAAGTGGACAAACCCTTGAAGAGGTGACAAATTTAGGGAATTATGTCCTTTAAGAGGTTGACCAGGGTTGTGTACAAACCCTTGAAACAACAGCATTTTAAGTGTACTGGCCCTTTAAGAGGTGGACCTGGGAAGCTTACAGACCTTTAAAATTGGCAATACTTTAAGGTGACTGGCCTATGAAGAGGATGACCATGGAAGTGGACAGTCCTTAAAGATGCATTATTGTGTGTGGGTGGCCTTCTAAGAGACAACCCTGGGAATGGACAGACCTTTGGAAATGTCAATGTGGCTTATGAAGTGGAAAGCCACTTGAACATGTGACATGTTTTGCGGACTGGCCCTTTAAGAGGCAGACCCTAGAAGTGGACAAACCCTTGAAGAGGTGACAAATTTAGGGAATTATGTCCTGTAAGAGGTTGACCAGGGTTGTGTACAAACCCTCGAAACAACAGCATTTTAAGTGTACTGGCCCTTTAAGAGGTGGACCTGGGAAGCTTACGGACCTTTAAAATTGGCAATACTTTAAGGTGACTGGCCTATGAAGAGGATGACCATGGAAGTGGACAGTCCTTAAAGATGCATTATTGTGTGTGGGTGGCCTTCTAAGAGACAACCCTGGGAATGGACAGACCTTTGGAAATGTCAATGTGGCTTATGAAGTGGAAAGCCACTTGAACATGTGACATGTTTTGCGGACTGGCCCTTTAAGAGGCAGACCCTAGAAGTGGACAAACCCTTGAAGAGGTGACAAATTTAGGGAATTATGTCCTTTAAGAGGTTGACCAGGGTTGTGTACAAACCCTTGAAACAACAGCATTTTAAGTGTACTGGCCCTTTAAGAGGTGGACCTGGGAAGCTTACGGACCTTTAAAATTGGCAATACTTTAAGGTGACTGGCCTATGAAGAGGATGACCATGGAAGTGGACAGTCCTTAAAGATGCATTATTGTGTGTGGGTGGCCTTCTAAGAGACAACCCTGGGAATGGACAGACCTTTGGAAATGTCAATGTGGCTTATGAAGTGGAGATCCACTTGAACATGTGACATGTTTTGATGACTGGCCCTTTAAGAGGCAGACCCTAGATATGGACAAACCCTTGAAGAGGTGACAAATTTAGGGAATTATGTCCTTTAAGAGGTTGACCAGGGTTGTGTACAAACCATTGAAACAACAGTATTTTAATTGTACTGGCCCTTTAAGAGGTGGACCTGGGAAGCTTACAGACCTTTAAAATTGGCAATACTTTAAGGTGACTGGCCTATGAAGAGGATGACCATGGAAGTGGACAGTCCTTAAAGATGCATTATTGTGTGTGGGTGGCCTTCTAAGAGACAACCCTGGGAATGGACAGACCTTTGGAAATGTCAATGTGGCTTATGAAGTGGAAAGCCACTTGAACATGTGACATGTTTTGCGGACTGGCCCTTTAAGAGGCAGACCCTAGAAGTGGACAAACCCTTGAAGAGGTGACAAATTTAGGGAATTATGTCCTTTAAGAGGTTGACCAGGGTTGTGTACAAACCCTCAAAACAACAGCATTTTAAGTGTACTGGCCCTTTAAGAGGTGGACCTGGGAAGCTTACGGACCTTTAAAATTGGCAATACTTTAAGGTGACTGGCCTATGAAGAGGATGACCATGGAAGTGGACAGTCCTTAAAGATGCATTATTGTGTGTGGGTGGCCTTCTAAGAGACAACCATAGGAATGGACAGACCTTTGGAAATGTCAATGTGGCTTATGAAGTGGAAAGCCACTTGAACATGTGACATGTTTTGCGGACTGGCCCTTTAAGAGGCAGACCCTAGAAGTGGACAAACCCTTGAAGAGGTGACAAATTTAGGGAATTATGTCCTTTAAGAGGTTGACCAGGGTTGTGTACAAACCCTCGAAACAACAGCATTTTAAGTGTACTGGCCCTTTAAGAGGTGGACCTGGGAAGCTTACGGACCTTTAAAATTGGCAATACTTTAAGGTGACTGGCCTATGAAGAGGATGACCATGGAAGTGGACAGTCCTTAAAGATGCATTATTGTGTGTGGGTGGCCTTCTAAGAGACAACCATAGGAATGGACAGACCTTTGGAAATGTCAATGTGGCTTATGAAGTGGAAAGCCACTTGAACATGTGACATGTTTTGCGGACTGGCCCTTTAAGAGGCAGACCCTAGAAGTGGACAAACCCTTGAAGAGGTGACAAATTTAGGGAATTATGTCCTTTAAGAGGTTGACCAGGGTTGTGTACAAACCCTCGAAACAACAGCATTTTAAGTGTACTGGCCCTTTAAGAGGTGGACCTGGGAAGCTTACGGACCTTTAAAATTGGCAATACTTTAAGGTGACTGGCCTATGAAGAGGATGACCATGGAAGTGGACAGTCCTTAAAGATGCATTATTGTGTGTGGGTGGCCTTCTAAGAGACAACCATAGGAATGGACAGACCTTTGGAAATGTCAATGTGGCTTATGAAGTGGAAAGCCACTTGAACATGTGACATGTTTTGCGGACTGGCCCTTTAAGAGGCAGACCCTAGAAGTGGACAAACCCTTGAAGAGGTGACAAATTTAGGGAATTATGTCCTTTAAGAGGTTGACCAGGGTTGTGTACAAACCCTCGAAACAACAGCATTTTAAGTGTACTGGCCCTTTAAGAGGTGGACCTGGGAAGCTTACGGACCTTTAAAATTGGCAATACTTTAAGGTGACTGGCCTATGAAGAGGATGACCATGGAAGTGGACAGTCCTTAAAGATGCATTATTGTGTGTGGGTGGCCTTCTAAGAGACAACCCTGGGAATGGACAGACCTTTGGAAATGTCAATGTGGCTTATGAAGTGGAAAGCCACTTGAACATGTGACATGTTTTGCGGACTGGCCCTTTAAGAGGCAGACCCTAGAAGTGGACAAACCCTTGAAGAGGTGACAAATTTAGGGAATTATGTCCTTTAAGAGGTTGACCAGGGTTGTGTACAAACCCTTGAAACAACAGCATTTTAAGTGTACTGGCCCTTTAAGAGGTGGACCTGGGAAGCTTACAGACCTTTAAAATTGGCAATACTTTAAGGTGACTGGCCTATGAAGAGGATGACCATGGAAGTGGACAGTCCTTAAAGATGCATTATTGTGTGTGGGTGGCCTTCTAAGAGACAACCCTGGGAATGGACAGACCTTTGGAAATGTCAATGTGGCTTATGAAGTGGAAAGCCACTTGAACATGTGACATGTTTTGCGGACTGGCCCTTTAAGAGGCAGACCCTAGAAGTGGACAAACCCTTGAAGAGGTGACAAATTTAGGGAATTATGTCCTTTAAGAGGTTGACCAGGGTTGTGTACAAACCCTTGAAACAACAGCATTTTAAGTGTACTGGCCCTTTAAGAGGTGGACCTGGGAAGCTTACGGACCTTTAAAATTGGCAAAACTTTAAGGTGACTGGCCTATGAAGAGGATGACCATGGAAGTGGACAGTCCTTAAAGATGCATTATTGTGTGTGGGTGGCCTTCTAAGAGACAACCCTGGGAATGGACAGACCTTTGGAAATGTCAATGTGGCTTATGAAGTGGAAAGCCACTTGAACATGTGACATGTTTTGCGGACTGGCCCTTTAAGAGGCAGACCCTAGAAGTGGACAAACCCTTGAAGAGGTGACAAATTTAGGGAATTATGTCCTTTAAGAGGTTGACCAGGGTTGTGTACAAACCCTTGAAACAACAGCATTTTAAGTGTACTGGCCCTTTAAGAGGTGGACCTGGGAAGCTTACGGACCTTTAAAATTGGCAATACTTTAAGGTGACTGGCCTATGAAGAGGATGACCATGGAAGTGGACAGTCCTTAAAGATGCATTATTGTGTGTGGGTGGCCTTCTAAGAGACAACCCTGGGAATGGACAGACCTTTGGAAATGTCAATGTGGCTTATGAAGTGGAAATCCACTTGAACATGTGACATGTTTTGATGACTGGCCCTTTAAGAGGCAGACCCTAGATATGGACAAACCCTTGAAGAGGTGACAAATTTAGGGAATTATGTCCTTTAAGAGGTTGACCAGGGTTGTGTACAAACCATTGAAACAACAGTATTTTAATTGTACTGGCCCTTTAAGAGGTGGACCTGGGAAGCTTACGGACCTTTAAAATTGGCAATACTTTAAGGTGACTGGCCTATGAAGAGGATGACCATGGAAGTGGACAGTCCTTAAAGATGCATTATTGTGTGTGGGTGGCCTTCTAAGAGACAACCATAGGAATGGACAGACCTTTGGAAATGTCAATTTGGCTTATGAAGTGGAAAGCCACTTGAACATGTGACATGTTTTGCGGACTGGCCCTTTAAGAGGCAGACCCTAGAAGTGGACAAACCCTTGAAGAGGTGACAAATTTAGGGAATTATGTCCTTTAAGAGGTTGACCAGGGTTGTGTACAAACCCTCAAAACAACAGCATTTCAAGTGTACTGGCCCTTTAAGAGGTGGACCTGGGAAGCTTACGGACCTTTAAAATTGGCAATACTTTAAGGTGACTGGCCTATGAAGAGGATGACCATGGAAGTGGACAGTCCTTAAAGATGCATTATTGTGTGTGGGTGGCCTTCTAAGAGACAACCCTGGGAATGGACAGACCTTTGGAAATGTCAATGTGGCTTATGAAGTGGAAATCCACTTGAACATGTGACATGTTTTGATGACTGGCCCTTTAAGAGGCAGACCCTAGATATGGACAAACCCTTGAAGAGGTGACAAATTTAGGGAATTATGTCCTTTAAGAGGTTGACCAGGGTTGTGTACAAACCATTGAAACAACAGTATTTTAATTGTACTGGCCCTTTAAGAGGTGGACCTGGGAAGCTTACAGACCTTTAAAATTGGCAATACTTTAAGGTGACTGGCCTATGAAGAGGATGACCATGGAAGTGGACAGTCCTTAAAGATGCATTATTGTGTGTGGGTGGCCTTCTAAGAGACAACCATAGGAATGGACAGACCTTTGGAAATGTCAATGTGGCTTATGAAGTGGAAAGCCACTTGAACATGTGACATGTTTTGCGGACTGGCCCTTTAAGAGGCAGACCCTAGAAGTGGACAAACCCTTGAAGAGGTGACAAATTTAGGGAATTATGTCCTTTAAGAGGTTGACCAGGGTTGTGTACAAACCCTCGAAACAACAGCATTTTAAGTGTACTGGCCCTTTAAGAGGTGGACCTGGGAAGCTTACGGACCTTTAAAATTGGCAATACTTTAAGGTGACTGGCCTATGAAGAGGATGACCATGGAAGTGGACAGTCCTTAAAGATGCATTATTGTGTGTGGGTGGCCTTCTAAGAGACAACCCTGGGAATGGACAGACCTTTGGAAATGTCAATGTGGCTTATGAAGTGGAAAGCCACTTGAACATGTGACATGTTTTGCGGACTGGCCCTTTAAGAGGCAGACCCTAGAAGTGGACAAACCCTTGAAGAGGTGACAAATTTAGGGAATTATGTCCTTTAAGAGGTTGACCAGGGTTGTGTACAAACCCTCGAAACAACAGCATTTTAAGTGTACTGGCCCTTTAAGAGGTGGACCTGGGAAGCTTACGGACCTTTAAAATTGGCAATACTTTAAGGTGACTGGCCTATGAAGAGGATGACCATGGAAGTGGACAGTCCTTAAAGATGCATTATTGTGTGTGGGTGGCCTTCTAAGAGACAACCATAGGAATGGACAGACCTTTGGAAATGTCAATGTGGCTTATGAAGTGGAAAGCCACTTGAACATGTGACATGTTTTGCGGACTGGCCCTTTAAGAGGCAGACCCTAGAAGTGGACAAACCCTTGAAGAGGTGACAAATTTAGGGAATTATGTCCTTTAAGAGGTTGACCAGGGTTGTGTACAAACCCTCGAAACAACAGCATTTTAAGTGTACTGGCCCTTTAAGAGGTGGACCTGGGAAGCTTACGGACCTTTAAAATTGGCAATACTTTAAGGTGACTGGCCTATGAAGAGGATGACCATGGAAGTGGACAGTCCTTAAAGATGCATTATTGTGTGTGGGTGGCCTTCTAAGAGACAACCATAGGAATGGACAGACCTTTGGAAATGTCAATGTGGCTTATGAAGTGGAAAGCCACTTGAACATGTGACATGTTTTGCGGACTGGCCCTTTAAGAGGCAGACCCTAGAAGTGGACAAACCCTTGAAGAGGTGACAAATTTAGGGAATTATGTCCTTTAAGAGGTTGACCAGGGTTGTGTACAAACCCTCGAAACAACAGCATTTTAAGTGTACTGGCCCTTTAAGAGGTGGACCTGGGAAGCTTACGGACCTTTAAAATTGGCAATACTTTAAGGTGACTGGCCTATGAAGAGGATGACCATGGAAGTGGACAGTCCTTAAAGATGCATTATTGTGTGTGGGTGGCCTTCTAAGAGACAACCCTGGGAATGGACAGACCTTTGGAAATGTCAATGTGGCTTATGAAGTGGAAAGCCACTTGAACATGTGACATGTTTTGCGGACTGGCCCTTTAAGAGGCAGACCCTAGAAGTGGACAAACCCTTGAAGAGGTGACAAATTTAGGGAATTATGTCCTTTAAGAGGTTGACCAGGGTTGTGTACAAACCCTTGAAACAACAGCATTTTAAGTGTACTGGCCCTTTAAGAGGTGGACCTGGGAAGCTTACAGACCTTTAAAATTGGCAATACTTTAAGGTGACTGGCCTATGAAGAGGATGACCATGGAAGTGGACAGTCCTTAAAGATGCATTATTGTGTGTGGGTGGCCTTCTAAGAGACAACCCTGGGAATGGACAGACCTTTGGAAATGTCAATGTGGCTTATGAAGTGGAAAGCCACTTGAACATGTGACATGTTTTGCGGACTGGCCCTTTAAGAGGCAGACCCTAGAAGTGGACAAACCCTTGAAGAGGTGACAAATTTAGGGAATTATGTCCTGTAAGAGGTTGACCAGGGTTGTGTACAAACCCTCGAAACAACAGCATTTTAAGTGTACTGGCCCTTTAAGAGGTGGACCTGGGAAGCTTACGGACCTTTAAAATTGGCAATACTTTAAGGTGACTGGCCTATGAAGAGGATGACCATGGAAGTGGACAGTCCTTAAAGATGCATTATTGTGTGTGGGTGGCCTTCTAAGAGACAACCCTGGGAATGGACAGACCTTTGGAAATGTCAATGTGGCTTATGAAGTGGAAAGCCACTTGAACATGTGACATGTTTTGCGGACTGGCCCTTTAAGAGGCAGACCCTAGAAGTGGACAAACCCTTGAAGAGGTGACAAATTTAGGGAATTATGTCCTTTAAGAGGTTGACCAGGGTTGTGTACAAACCCTTGAAACAACAGCATTTTAAGTGTACTGGCCCTTTAAGAGGTGGACCTGGGAAGCTTACGGACCTTTAAAATTGGCAATACTTTAAGGTGACTGGCCTATGAAGAGGATGACCATGGAAGTGGACAGTCCTTAAAGATGCATTATTGTGTGTGGGTGGCCTTCTAAGAGACAACCCTGGGAATGGACAGACCTTTGGAAATGTCAATGTGGCTTATGAAGTGGAAATCCACTTGAACATGTGACATGTTTTGATGACTGGCCCTTTAAGAGGCAGACCCTAGATATGGACAAACCCTTGAAGAGGTGACAAATTTAGGGAATTATGTCCTTTAAGAGGTTGACCAGGGTTGTGTACAAACCATTGAAACAACAGTATTTTAATTGTACTGGCCCTTTAAGAGGTGGACCTGGGAAGCTTACAGACCTTTAAAATTGGCAATACTTTAAGGTGACTGGCCTATGAAGAGGATGACCATGGAAGTGGACAGTCCTTAAAGATGCATTATTGTGTGTGGGTGGCCTTCTAAGAGACAACCCTGGGAATGGACAGACCTTTGGAAATGTCAATGTGGCTTATGAAGTGGAAAGCCACTTGAACATGTGACATGTTTTGCGGACTGGCCCTTTAAGAGGCAGACCCTAGAAGTGGACAAACCCTTGAAGAGGTGACAAATTTAGGGAATTATGTCCTTTAAGAGGTTGACCAGGGTTGTGTACAAACCCTCAAAACAACAGCATTTTAAGTGTACTGGCCCTTTAAGAGGTGGACCTGGGAAGCTTACGGACCTTTAAAATTGGCAATACTTTAAGGTGACTGGCCTATGAAGAGGATGACCATGGAAGTGGACAGTCCTTAAAGATGCATTATTGTGTGTGGGTGGCCTTCTAAGAGACAACCATAGGAATGGACAGACCTTTGGAAATGTCAATGTGGCTTATGAAGTGGAAAGCCACTTGAACATGTGACATGTTTTGCGGACTGGCCCTTTAAGAGGCAGACCCTAGAAGTGGATAAACCCTTGAAGAGGTGACAAATTTAGGGAATTATGTCCTTTAAGAGGTTGACCAGGGTTGTGTACAAACCCTCGAAACAACAGCATTTTAAGTGTACTGGCCCTTTAAGAGGTGGACCTGGGAAGCTTACGGACCTTTAAAATTGGCAATACTTTAAGGTGACTGGCCTATGAAGAGGATGACCATGGAAGTGGACAGTCCTTAAAGATGCATTATTGTGTGTGGGTGGCCTTCTAAGAGACAACCATAGGAATGGACAGACCTTTGGAAATGTCAATGTGGCTTATGAAGTGGAAAGCCACTTGAACATGTGACATGTTTTGCGGACTGGCCCTTTAAGAGGCAGACCCTAGAAGTGGACAAACCCTTGAAGAGGTGACAAATTTAGGGAATTATGTCCTTTAAGAGGTTGACCAGGGTTGTGTACAAACCCTCGAAACAACAGCATTTTAAGTGTACTGGCCCTTTAAGAGGTGGACCTGGGAAGCTTACGGACCTTTAAAATTGGCAATACTTTAAGGTGACTGGCCTATGAAGAGGATGACCATGGAAGTGGACAGTCCTTAAAGATGCATTATTGTGTGTGGGTGGCCTTCTAAGAGACAACCATAGGAATGGACAGACCTTTGGAAATGTCAATGTGGCTTATGAAGTGGAAAGCCACTTGAACATGTGACATGTTTTGCGGACTGGCCCTTTAAGAGGCAGACCCTAGAAGTGGACAAACCCTTGAAGAGGTGACAAATTTAGGGAATTATGTCCTTTAAGAGGTTGACCAGGGTTGTGTACAAACCCTCGAAACAACAGCATTTTAAGTGTACTGGCCCTTTAAGAGGTGGACCTGGGAAGCTTACGGACCTTTAAAATTGGCAATACTTTAAGGTGACTGGCCTATGAAGAGGATGACCATGGAAGTGGACAGTCCTTAAAGATGCATTATTGTGTGTGGGTGGCCTTCTAAGAGACAACCCTGGGAATGGACAGACCTTTGGAAATGTCAATGTGGCTTATGAAGTGGAAAGCCACTTGAACATGTGACATGTTTTGCGGACTGGCCCTTTAAGAGGCAGACCCTAGAAGTGGACAAACCCTTGAAGAGGTGACAAATTTAGGGAATTATGTCCTGTAAGAGGTTGACCAGGGTTGTGTACAAACCCTTGAAACAACAGCATTTTAAGTGTACTGGCCCTTTAAGAGGTGGACCTGGGAAGCTTACAGACCTTTAAAATTGGCAATACTTTAAGGTGACTGGCCTATGAAGAGGATGACCATGGAAGTGGACAGTCCTTAAAGATGCATTATTGTGTGTGGGTGGCCTTCTAAGAGACAACCCTGGGAATGGACAGACCTTTGGAAATGTCAATGTGGCTTATGAAGTGGAAAGCCACTTGAACATGTGACATGTTTTGCGGACTGGCCCTTTAAGAGGCAGACCCTAGAAGTGGACAAACCCTTGAAGAGGTGACAAATTTAGGGAATTATGTCCTGTAAGAGGTTGACCAGGGTTGTGTACAAACCCTCGAAACAACAGCATTTTAAGTGTACTGGCCCTTTAAGAGGTGGACCTGGGAAGCTTACGGACCTTTAAAATTGGCAATACTTTAAGGTGACTGGCCTATGAAGAGGATGACCATGGAAGTGGACAGTCCTTAAAGATGCATTATTGTGTGTGGGTGGCCTTCTAAGAGACAACCCTGGGAATGGACAGACCTTTGGAAATGTCAATGTGGCTTATGAAGTGGAAAGCCACTTGAACATGTGACATGTTTTGCGGACTGGCCCTTTAAGAGGCAGACCCTAGAAGTGGACAAACCCTTGAAGAGGTGACAAATTTAGGGAATTATGTCCTTTAAGAGGTTGACCAGGGTTGTGTACAAACCCTTGAAACAACAGCATTTTAAGTGTACTGGCCCTTTAAGAGGTGGACCTGGGAAGCTTACAGACCTTTAAAATTGGCAATACTTTAAGGTGACTGGCCTATGAAGAGGATGACCATGGAAGTGGACAGTCCTTAAAGATGCATTATTGTGTGTGGGTGGCCTTCTAAGAGACAACCCTGGGAATGGACAGACCTTTGGAAATGTCAATGTGGCTTATGAAGTGGAAAGCCACTTGAACATGTGACATGTTTTGCGGACTGGCCCTTTAAGAGGCAGACCCTAGAAGTGGACAAACCCTTGAAGAGGTGACAAATTTAGGGAATTATGTCCTTTAAGAGGTTGACCAGGGTTGTGTACAAACCCTTGAAACAACAGCATTTTAAGTGTACTGGCCCTTTAAGAGGTGGACCTGGGAAGCTTACGGACCTTTAAAATTGGCAATACTTTAAGGTGACTGGCCTATGAAGAGGATGACCATGGAAGTGGACAGTCCTTAAAGATGCATTATTGTGTGTGGGTGGCCTTCTAAGAGACAACCCTGGGAATGGACAGACCTTTGGAAATGTCAATGTGGCTTATGAAGTGGAAATCCACTTGAACATGTGACATGTTTTGATGACTGGCCCTTTAAGAGGCAGACCCTAGATATGGACAAACCCTTGAAGAGGTGACAAATTTAGGGAATTATGTCCTTTAAGAGGTTGACCAGGGTTGTGTACAAACCATTGAAACAACAGTATTTTAATTGTACTGGCCCTTTAAGAGGTGGACCTGGGAAGCTTACGGACCTTTAAAATTGGCAATACTTTAAGGTGACTGGCCTATGAAGAGGATGACCATGGAAGTGGACAGTCCTTAAAGATGCATTATTGTGTGTGGGTGGCCTTCTAAGAGACAACCATAGGAATGGACAGACCTTTGGAAATGTCAATTTGGCTTATGAAGTGGAAAGCCACTTGAACATGTGACATGTTTTGCGGACTGGCCCTTTAAGAGGCAGACCCTAGAAGTGGACAAACCCTTGAAGAGGTGACAAATTTAGGGAATTATGTCCTTTAAGAGGTTGACCAGGGTTGTGTACAAACCCTTGAAACAACAGCATTTTAAGTGTACTGGCCCTTTAAGAGGTGGACCTGGGAAGCTTACGGACCTTTAAAATTGGCAATACTTTAAGGTGACTGGCCTATGAAGAGGATGACCATGGAAGTGGACAGTCCTTAAAGATGCATTATTGTGTGTGGGTGGCCTTCTAAGAGACAACCCTGGGAATGACAGACCTTTGGAAATGTCAATGTGGCTTATGAAGTGGAAAGCCACTTGAACATGTGACATGTTTTGCGGACTGGCCCTTTAAGAGGCAGACCCTAGAAGTGGACAAACCCTTGAAGAGGTGACAAATTTAGGGAATTATGTCCTTTAAGAGGTTGACCAGGGTTGTGTACAAACCCTCAAAACAACAGCATTTTAAGTGTACTGGCCCTTTAAGAGGTGGACCTGGGAAGCTTACGGACCTTTAAAATTGGCAATACTTTAAGGTGACTGGCCTATGAAGAGGATGACCATGGAAGTGGACAGTCCTTAAAGATGCATTATTGTGTGTGGGTGGCCTTCTAAGAGACAACCATAGGAATGGACAGACCTTTGGAAATGTCAATGTGGCTTATGAAGTGGAAAGCCACTTGAACATGTGACATGTTTTGCGGACTGGCCCTTTAAGAGGCAGACCCTAGAAGTGGACAAACCCTTGAAGAGGTGACAAATTTAGGGAATTATGTCCTTTAAGAGGTTGACCAGGGTTGTGTACAAACCCTCGAAACAACAGCATTTTAAGTGTACTGGCCCTTTAAGAGGTGGACCTGGGAAGCTTACGGACCTTTAAAATTGGCAATACTTTAAGGTGACTGGCCTATGAAGAGGATGACCATGGAAGTGGACAGTCCTTAAAGATGCATTATTGTGTGTGGGTGGCCTTCTAAGAGACAACCATAGGAATGGACAGACCTTTGGAAATGTCAATGTGGCTTATGAAGTGGAAAGCCACTTGAACATGTGACATGTTTTGCGGACTGGCCCTTTAAGAGGCAGACCCTAGAAGTGGACAAACCCTTGAAGAGGTGACAAATTTAGGGAATTATGTCCTTTAAGAGGTTGACCAGGGTTGTGTACAAACCCTCGAAACAACAGCATTTTAAGTGTACTGGCCCTTTAAGAGGTGGACCTGGGAAGCTTACGGACCTTTAAAATTGGCAATACTTTAAGGTGACTGGCCTATGAAGAGGATGACCATGGAAGTGGACAGTCCTTAAAGATGCATTATTGTGTGTGGGTGGCCTTCTAAGAGACAACCCTGGGAATGGACAGACCTTTGGAAATGTCAATGTGGCTTATGAAGTGGAAAGCCACTTGAACATGTGACATGTTTTGCGGACTGGCCCTTTAAGAGGCAGACCCTAGAAGTGGACAAACCCTTGAAGAGGTGACAAATTTAGGGAGTTATGTCCTTTAAGAGGTTGACCAGGGTTGTGTACAAACCCTTGAAACAACAGCATTTTAAGTGTACTGGCCCTTTAAGAGGTGGACCTGGGAAGCTTACAGACCTTTAAAATTGGCAATACTTTAAGGTGACTGGCCTATGAAGAGGATGACCATGGAAGTGGACAGTCCTTAAAGATGCATTATTGTGTGTGGGTGGCCTTCTAAGAGACAACCCTGGGAATGGACAGACCTTTGGAAATGTCAATGTGGCTTATGAAGTGGAAAGCCACTTGAACATGTGACATGTTTTGCGGACTGGCCCTTTAAGAGGCAGACCCTAGAAGTGGACAAACCCTTGAAGAGGTGACAAATTTAGGGAATTATGTCCTGTAAGAGGTTGACCAGGGTTGTGTACAAACCCTCGAAACAACAGCATTTTAAGTGTACTGGCCCTTTAAGAGGTGGACCTGGGAAGCTTACGGACCTTTAAAATTGGCAATACTTTAAGGTGACTGGCCTATGAAGAGGATGACCATGGAAGTGGACAGTCCTTAAAGATGCATTATTGTGTGTGGGTGGCCTTCTAAGAGACAACCCTGGGAATGGACAGACCTTTGGAAATGTCAATGTGGCTTATGAAGTGGAAAGCCACTTGAACATGTGACATGTTTTGCGGACTGGCCCTTTAAGAGGCAGACCCTAGAAGTGGACAAACCCTTGAAGAGGTGACAAATTTAGGGAATTATGTCCTTTAAGAGGTTGACCAGGGTTGTGTACAAACCCTTGAAACAACAGCATTTTAAGTGTACTGGCCCTTTAAGAGGTGGACCTGGGAAGCTTACGGACCTTTAAAATTGGCAATACTTTAAGGTGACTGGCCTATGAAGAGGATGACCATGGAAGTGGACAGTCCTTAAAGATGCATTATTGTGTGTGGGTGGCCTTCTAAGAGACAACCCTGGGAATGGACAGACCTTTGGAAATGTCAATGTGGCTTATGAAGTGGAAAGCCACTTGAACATGTGACATGTTTTGCGGACTGGCCCTTTAAGAGGCAGACCCTAGAAGTGGACAAACCCTTGAAGAGGTGACAAATTTAGGGAATTATGTCCTTTAAGAGGTTGACCAGGGTTGTGTACAAACCCTTGAAACAACAGCATTTTAAGTGTACTGGCCCTTTAAGAGGTGGACCTGGGAAGCTTACGGACCTTTAAAATTGGCAATACTTTAAGGTGACTGGCCTATGAAGAGGATGACCATGGAAGTGGACAGTCCTTAAAGATGCATTATTGTGTGTGGGTGGCCTTCTAAGAGACAACCCTGGGGATGGACAGACCTTTGGAAATGTCAATGTGGCTTATGAAGTGGAAAGCCACTTGAACATGTGACATGTTTTGCGGACTGGCCCTTTAAGAGGCAGACCCTAGAAGTGGACAAACCCTTGAAGAGGTGACAAATTTAGGGAATTATGTCCTTTAAGAGGTTGACCAGGGTTGTGTACAAACCCTTGAAACAACAGCATTTTAAGTGTACTGGCCCTTTAAGAGGTGGACCTGGGAAGCTTACGGACCTTTAAAATTGGCAATACTTTAAGGTGACTGGCCTATGAAGAGGATGACCATGGAAGTGGACAGTCCTTAAAGATGCATTATTGTGTGTGGGTGGCCTTCTAAGAGACAACCCTGGGAATGGACAGACCTTTGGAAATGTCAATGTGGCTTATGAAGTGGAAAGCCACTTGAACATGTGACATGTTTTGATGACTGGCCCTTTAAGAGGCAGACCCTAGATATGGACAAACCCTTGAAGAGGTGACAAATTTAGGGAATTATGTCCTTTAAGAGGTTGACCAGGGTTGTGTACAAACCATTGAAACAACAGTATTTTAATTGTACTGGCCCTTTAAGAGGTGGACCTGGGAAGCTTACAGACCTTTAAAATTGGCAATACTTTAAGGTGACTGGCCTATGAAGAGGATGACCATGGAAGTGGACAGTCCTTAAAGATGCATTATTGTGTGTGGGTGGCCTTCTAAGAGACAACCCTGGGAATGGACAGACCTTTGGAAATGTCAATGTGGCTTATGAAGTGGAAAGCCACTTGAACATGTGACATGTTTTGCGGACTGGCCCTTTAAGAGGCAGACCCTAGAAGTGGACAAACCCTTGAAGAGGTGACAAATTTAGGGAATTACGTCCTTTAAGAGGTTGACCAGGGTTGTGTACAAACCCTCGAAACAACAGCATTTTAAGTGTACTAGCCCTTTAAGAGGTGGACCTGGGAAGCTTACGGACCTTTAAAATTGGCAATACTTTAAGGTGACTGGCCTATGAAGAGGATGACCATGGAAGTGGACAGTCCTTAAAGATGCATTATTGTGTGTGGGTGGCCTTCTAAGAGACAACCCTGGGAATGGACAGACCTTTGGAAATGTCAATGTGGCTTATGAAGTGGAAAGCCACTTGAACATGTGACATGTTTTGCGGACTGGCCCTTTAAGAGGCAGACCCTAGAAGTGGACAAACCCTTGAAGAGGTGACAAATTTAGGGAATTATGTCCTTTAAGAGGTTGACCAGGGTTGTGTACAAACCCTTGAAACAACAGCATTTTAAGTGTACTGGCCCTTTAAGAGGTGGACCTGGGAAGCTTACAGACCTTTAAAATTGGCAATACTTTAAGGTGACTGGCCTATGAAGAGGATGACCATGGAAGTGGACAGTCCTTAAAGATGCATTATTGTGTGTGGGTGGCCTTCTAAGAGACAACCCTGGGAATGGACAGACCTTTGGAAATGTCAATGTGGCTTATGAAGTGGAAAGCCACTTGAACATGTGACATGTTTTGCGGACTGGCCCTTTAAGAGGCAGACCCTAGAAGTGGACAAACCCTTGAAGAGGTGACAAATTTAGGGAATTACGTCCTTTAAGAGGTTGACCAGGGTTGTGTACAAACCCTCGAAACAACAGCATTTTAAGTGTACTGGCCCTTTAAGAGGTGGACCTGGGAAGCTTACGGACCTTTAAAATTGGCAATACTTTAAGGTGACTGGCCTATGAAGAGGATGACCATGGAAGTGGACAGTCCTTAAAGATGCATTATTGTGTGTGGGTGGCCTTCTAAGAGACAACCCTGGGAATGGACAGACCTTTGGAAATGTCAATGTGGCTTATGAAGTGGAAAGCCACTTGAACATGTGACATGTTTTGATGACTGGCCCTTTAAGAGGCAGACCCTAGAAGTGGACAAACCCTTGAAGAGGTGACAAATTTAGGGAATTATGTCCTTTAAGAGGTTGACCAGGGTTGTGTACAAACCCTTGAAACAACAGCATTTTAAGTGTACTGGCCCTTTAAGAGGTGGACCTGGGAAGCTTACAGACCTTTAAAATTGGCAATACTTTAAGGTGACTGGCCTATGAAGAGGATGACCATGGAAGTGGACAGTCCTTAAAGATGCATTATTGTGTGTGGGTGGCCTTCTAAGAGACAACCCTGGGAATGGACAGACCTTTGGAAATGTCAATGTGGCTTATGAAGTGGAAAGCCACTTGAACATGTGACATGTTTTGCGGACTGGCCCTTTAAGAGGCAGACCCTAGAAGTGGACAAACCCTTGAAGAGGTGACAAATTTAGGGAATTATGTCCTTTAAGAGGTTGACCAGGGTTGTGTACAAACCCTCGAAACAACAGCATTTTAAGTGTACTGGCCCTTTAAGAGGTGGACCTGGGAAGCTTACGGACCTTTAAAATTGGCAATACTTTAAGGTGACTGGCCTATGAAGAGGATGACCATGGAAGTGGACAGTCCTTAAAGATGCATTATTGTGTGTGGGTGGCCTTCTAAGAGACAACCCTGGGAATGGACAGACCTTTGGAAATGTCAATGTGGCTTATGAAGTGGAAAGCCACTTGAACATGTGACATGTTTTGCGGACTGGCCCTTTAAGAGGCAGACCCTAGAAGTGGACAAACCCTTGAAGAGGTGACAAATTTAGGGAATTATGTCCTTTAAGAGGTTGACCAGGGTTGTGTACAAACCCTCAAAACAACAGCATTTTAAGTGTACTGGCCCTTTAAGAGGTGGACCTGGGAAGCTTACGGACCTTTAAAATTGGCAATACTTTAAGGTGACTGGCCTATGAAGAGGATGACCATGGAAGTGGACAGTCCTTAAAGATGCATTATTGTGTGTGGGTGGCCTTCTAAGAGACAACCATAGGAATGGACAGACCTTTGGAAATGTCAATTTGGCTTATGAAGTGGAAAGCCACTTGAACATGTGACATGTTTTGCGGACTGGCCCTTTAAGAGGCAGACCCTAGAAGTGGACAAACCCTTGAAGAGGTGACAAATTTAGGGAATTATGTCCTTTAAGAGGTTGACCAGGGTTGTGTACAAACCCTTGAAACAACAGCATTTTAAGTGTACTGGCCCTTTAAGAGGTGGACCTGGGAAGCTTACGGACCTTTAAAATTGGCAATACTTTAAGGTGACTGGCCTATGAAGAGGATGACCATGGAAGTGGACAGTCCTTAAAGATGCATTATTGTGTGTGGGTGGCCTTCTAAGAGACAACCCTGGGAATGACAGACCTTTGGAAATGTCAATGTGGCTTATGAAGTGGAAAGCCACTTGAACATGTGACATGTTTTGCGGACTGGCCCTTTAAGAGGCAGACCCTAGAAGTGGACAAACCCTTGAAGAGGTGACAAATTTAGGGAATTATGTCCTTTAAGAGGTTGACCAGGGTTGTGTACAAACCCTCGAAACAACAGCATTTTAAGTGTACTGGCCCTTTAAGAGGTGGACCTGGGAAGCTTACGGACCTTTAAAATTGGCAATACTTTAAGGTGACTGGCCTATGAAGAGGATGACCATGGAAGTGGACAGTCCTTAAAGATGCATTATTGTGTGTGGGTGGCCTTCTAAGAGACAACCATAGGAATGGACAGACCTTTGGAAATGTCAATGTGGCTTATGAAGTGGAAAGCCACTTGAACATGTGACATGTTTTGCGGACTGGCCCTTTAAGAGGCAGACCCTAGAAGTGGACAAACCCTTGAAGAGGTGACAAATTTAGGGAATTATGTCCTTTAAGAGGTTGACCAGGGTTGTGTACAAACCCTCGAAACAACAGCATTTTAAGTGTACTGGCCCTTTAAGAGGTGGACCTGGGAAGCTTACGGACCTTTAAAATTGGCAATACTTTAAGGTGACTGGCCTATGAAGAGGATGACCATGGAAGTGGACAGTCCTTAAAGATGCATTATTGTGTGTGGGTGGCCTTCTAAGAGACAACCATAGGAATGGACAGACCTTTGGAAATGTCAATGTGGCTTATGAAGTGGAAAGCCACTTGAACATGTGACATGTTTTGCGGACTGGCCCTTTAAGAGGCAGACCCTAGAAGTGGACAAACCCTTGAAGAGGTGACAAATTTAGGGAATTATGTCCTTTAAGAGGTTGACCAGGGTTGTGTACAAACCCTCGAAACAACAGCATTTTAAGTGTACTGGCCCTTTAAGAGGTGGACCTGGGAAGCTTACGGACCTTTAAAATTGGCAATACTTTAAGGTGACTGGCCTATGAAGAGGATGACCATGGAAGTGGACAGTCCTTAAAGATGCATTATTGTGTGTGGGTGGCCTTCTAAGAGACAACCCTGGGAATGGACAGACCTTTGGAAATGTCAATGTGGCTTATGAAGTGGAAAGCCACTTGAACATGTGACATGTTTTGCGGACTGGCCCTTTAAGAGGCAGACCCTAGAAGTGGACAAACCCTTGAAGAGGTGACAAATTTAGGGAATTATGTCCTTTAAGAGGTTGACCAGGGTTGTGTACAAACCCTTGAAACAACAGCATTTTAAGTGTACTGGCCCTTTAAGAGGTGGACCTGGGAAGCTTACAGACCTTTAAAATTGGCAATACTTTAAGGTGACTGGCCTATGAAGAGGATGACCATGGAAGTGGACAGTCCTTAAAGATGCATTATTGTGTGTGGGTGGCCTTCTAAGAGACAACCCTGGGAATGGACAGACCTTTGGAAATGTCAATGTGGCTTATGAAGTGGAAAGCCACTTGAACATGTGACATGTTTTGCGGACTGGCCCTTTAAGAGGCAGACCCTAGAAGTGGACAAACCCTTGAAGAGGTGACAAATTTAGGGAATTATGTCCTGTAAGAGGTTGACCAGGGTTGTGTACAAACCCTCGAAACAACAGCATTTTAAGTGTACTGGCCCTTTAAGAGGTGGACCTGGGAAGCTTACGGACCTTTAAAATTGGCAATACTTTAAGGTGACTGGCCTATGAAGAGGATGACCATGGAAGTGGACAGTCCTTAAAGATGCATTATTGTGTGTGGGTGGCCTTCTAAGAGACAACCCTGGGAATGGACAGACCTTTGGAAATGTCAATGTGGCTTATGAAGTGGAAAGCCACTTGAACATGTGACATGTTTTGCGGACTGGCCCTTTAAGAGGCAGACCCTAGAAGTGGACAAACCCTTGAAGAGGTGACAAATTTAGGGAATTATGTCCTTTAAGAGGTTGACCAGGGTTGTGTACAAACCCTTGAAACAACAGCATTTTAAGTGTACTGGCCCTTTAAGAGGTGGACCTGGGAAGCTTACGGACCTTTAAAATTGGCAATACTTTAAGGTGACTGGCCTATGAAGAGGATGACCATGGAAGTGGACAGTCCTTAAAGATGCATTATTGTGTGTGGGTGGCCTTCTAAGAGACAACCCTGGGAATGGACAGACCTTTGGAAATGTCAATGTGGCTTATGAAGTGGAAAGCCACTTGAACATGTGACATGTTTTGCGGACTGGCCCTTTAAGAGGCAGACCCTAGAAGTGGACAAACCCTTGAAGAGGTGACAAATTTAGGGAATTATGTCCTTTAAGAGGTTGACCAGGGTTGTGTACAAACCCTTGAAACAACAGCATTTTAAGTGTACTGGCCCTTTAAGAGGTGGACCTGGGAAGCTTACGGACCTTTAAAATTGGCAATACTTTAAGGTGACTGGCCTATGAAGAGGATGACCATGGAAGTGGACAGTCCTTAAAGATGCATTATTGTGTGTGGGTGGCCTTCTAAGAGACAACCCTGGGAATGGACAGACCTTTGGAAATGTCAATGTGGCTTATGAAGTGGAAATCCACTTGAACATGTGACATGTTTTGATGACTGGCCCTTTAAGAGGCAGACCCTAGATATGGACAAACCCTTGAAGAGGTGACAAATTTAGGGAATTATGTCCTTTAAGAGGTTGACCAGGGTTGTGTACAAACCATTGAAACAACAGTATTTTAATTGTACTGGCCCTTTAAGAGGTGGACCTGGGAAGCTTACAGACCTTTAAAATTGGCAATACTTTAAGGTGACTGGCCTATGAAGAGGATGACCATGGAAGTGGACAGTCCTTAAAGATGCATTATTGTGTGTGGGTGGCCTTCTAAGAGACAACCCTGGGAATGGACAGACCTTTGGAAATGTCAATGTGGCTTATGAAGTGGAAAGCCACTTGAACATGTGACATGTTTTGCGGACTGGCCCTTTAAGAGGCAGACCCTAGAAGTGGACAAACCCTTGAAGAGGTGACAAATTTAGGGAATTACGTCCTTTAAGAGGTTGACCAGGGTTGTGTACAAACCCTCGAAACAACAGCATTTTAAGTGTACTAGCCCTTTAAGAGGTGGACCTGGGAAGCTTACGGACCTTTAAAATTGGCAATACTTTAAGGTGACTGGCCTATGAAGAGGATGACCATGGAAGTGGACAGTCCTTAAAGATGCATTATTGTGTGTGGGTGGCCTTCTAAGAGACAACCCTGGGAATGGACAGACCTTTGGAAATGTCAATGTGGCTTATGAAGTGGAAAGCCACTTGAACATGTGACATGTTTTGCGGACTGGCCCTTTAAGAGGCAGACCCTAGAAGTGGACAAACCCTTGAAGAGGTGACAAATTTAGGGAATTATGTCCTTTAAGAGGTTGACCAGGGTTGTGTACAAACCCTTGAAACAACAGCATTTTAAGTGTACTGGCCCTTTAAGAGGTGGACCTGGGAAGCTTACAGACCTTTAAAATTGGCAATACTTTAAGGTGACTGGCCTATGAAGAGGATGACCATGGAAGTGGACAGTCCTTAAAGATGCATTATTGTGTGTGGGTGGCCTTCTAAGAGACAACCCTGGGAATGGACAGACCTTTGGAAATGTCAATGTGGCTTATGAAGTGGAAAGCCACTTGAACATGTGACATGTTTTGCGGACTGGCCCTTTAAGAGGCAGACCCTAGAAGTGGACAAACCCTTGAAGAGGTGACAAATTTAGGGAATTACGTCCTTTAAGAGGTTGACCAGGGTTGTGTACAAACCCTCGAAACAACAGCATTTTAAGTGTACTGGCCCTTTAAGAGGTGGACCTGGGAAGCTTACGGACCTTTAAAATTGGCAATACTTTAAGGTGACTGGCCTATGAAGAGGATGACCATGGAAGTGGACAGTCCTTAAAGATGCATTATTGTGTGTGGGTGGCCTTCTAAGAGACAACCCTGGGAATGGACAGACCTTTGGAAATGTCAATGTGGCTTATGAAGTGGAAAGCCACTTGAACATGTGACATGTTTTGATGACTGGCCCTTTAAGAGGCAGACCCTAGAAGTGGACAAACCCTTGAAGAGGTGACAAATTTAGGGAATTATGTCCTTTAAGAGGTTGACCAGGGTTGTGTACAAACCCTTGAAACAACAGCATTTTAAGTGTACTGGCCCTTTAAGAGGTGGACCTGGGAAGCTTACAGACCTTTAAAATTGGCAATACTTTAAGGTGACTGGCCTATGAAGAGGATGACCATGGAAGTGGACAGTCCTTAAAGATGCATTATTGTGTGTGGGTGGCCTTCTAAGAGACAACCCTGGGAATGGACAGACCTTTGGAAATGTCAATGTGGCTTATGAAGTGGAAAGCCACTTGAACATGTGACATGTTTTGCGGACTGGCCCTTTAAGAGGCAGACCCTAGAAGTGGACAAACCCTTGAAGAGGTGACAAATTTAGGGAATTACGTCCTTTAAGAGGTTGACCAGGGTTGTGTACAAACCCTCGAAACAACAGCATTTTAAGTGTACTAGCCCTTTAAGAGGTGGACCTGGGAAGCTTACGGACCTTTAAAATTGGCAATACTTTAAGGTGACTGGCCTATGAAGAGGATGACCATGGAAGTGGACAGTCCTTAAAGATGCATTATTGTGTGTGGGTGGCCTTCTAAGAGACAACCCTGGGAATGGACAGACCTTTGGAAATGTCAATGTGGCTTATGAAGTGGAAAGCCACTTGAACATGTGACATGTTTTGCGGACTGGCCCTTTAAGAGGCAGACCCTAGAAGTGGACAAACCCTTGAAGAGGTGACAAATTTAGGGAATTATGTCCTTTAAGAGGTTGACCAGGGTTGTGTACAAACCCTTGAAACAACAGCATTTTAAGTGTACTGGCCCTTTAAGAGGTGGACCTGGGAAGCTTACAGACCTTTAAAATTGGCAATACTTTAAGGTGACTGGCCTATGAAGAGGATGACCATGGAAGTGGACAGTCCTTAAAGATGCATTATTGTGTGTGGGTGGCCTTCTAAGAGACAACCCTGGGAATGGACAGACCTTTGGAAATGTCAATGTGGCTTATGAAGTGGAAAGCCACTTGAACATGTGACATGTTTTGCGGACTGGCCCTTTAAGAGGCAGACCCTAGAAGTGGACAAACCCTTGAAGAGGTGACAAATTTAGGGAATTACGTCCTTTAAGAGGTTGACCAGGGTTGTGTACAAACCCTCGAAACAACAGCATTTTAAGTGTACTGGCCCTTTAAGAGGTGGACCTGGGAAGCTTACGGACCTTTAAAATTGGCAATACTTTAAGGTGACTGGCCTATGAAGAGGATGACCATGGAAGTGGACAGTCCTTAAAGATGCATTATTGTGTGTGGGTGGCCTTCTAAGAGACAACCCTGGGAATGGACAGACCTTTGGAAATGTCAATGTGGCTTATGAAGTGGAAAGCCACTTGAACATGTGACATGTTTTGATGACTGGCCCTTTAAGAGGCAGACCCTAGAAGTGGACAAACCCTTGAAGAGGTGACAAATTTAGGGAATTATGTCCTTTAAGAGGTTGACCAGGGTTGTGTACAAACCCTTGAAACAACAGCATTTTAAGTGTACTGGCCCTTTAAGAGGTGGACCTGGGAAGCTTACAGACCTTTAAAATTGGCAATACTTTAAGGTGACTGGCCTATGAAGAGGATGACCATGGAAGTGGACAGTCCTTAAAGATGCATTATTGTGTGTGGGTGGCCTTCTAAGAGACAACCCTGGGAATGGACAGACCTTTGGAAATGTCAATGTGGCTTATGAAGTGGAAAGCCACTTGAACATGTGACATGTTTTGCGGACTGGCCCTTTAAGAGGCAGACCCTAGAAGTGGACAAACCCTTGAAGAGGTGACAAATTTAGGGAATTACGTCCTTTAAGAGGTTGACCAGGGTTGTGTACAAACCCTCGAAACAACAGCATTTTAAGTGTACTAGCCCTTTAAGAGGTGGACCTGGGAAGCTTACGGACCTTTAAAATTGGCAATACTTTAAGGTGACTGGCCTATGAAGAGGATGACCATGGAAGTGGACAGTCCTTAAAGATGCATTATTGTGTGTGGGTGGCCTTCTAAGAGACAACCCTGGGAATGGACAGACCTTTGGAAATGTCAATGTGGCTTATGAAGTGGAAAGCCACTTGAACATGTGACATGTTTTGCGGACTGGCCCTTTAAGAGGCAGACCCTAGAAGTGGACAAACCCTTGAAGAGGTGACAAATTTAGGGAATTATGTCCTTTAAGAGGTTGACCAGGGTTGTGTACAAACCCTTGAAACAACAGCATTTTAAGTGTACTGGCCCTTTAAGAGGTGGACCTGGGAAGCTTACAGACCTTTAAAATTGGCAATACTTTAAGGTGACTGGCCTATGAAGAGGATGACCATGGAAGTGGACAGTCCTTAAAGATGCATTATTGTGTGTGGGTGGCCTTCTAAGAGACAACCCTGGGAATGGACAGACCTTTGGAAATGTCAATGTGGCTTATGAAGTGGAAAGCCACTTGAACATGTGACATGTTTTGCGGACTGGCCCTTTAAGAGGCAGACCCTAGAAGTGGACAAACCCTTGAAGAGGTGACAAATTTAGGGAATTACGTCCTTTAAGAGGTTGACCAGGGTTGTGTACAAACCCTCGAAACAACAGCATTTTAAGTGTACTGGCCCTTTAAGAGGTGGACCTGGGAAGCTTACGGACCTTTAAAATTGGCAATACTTTAAGGTGACTGGCCTATGAAGAGGATGACCATGGAAGTGGACAGTCCTTAAAGATGCATTATTGTGTGTGGGTGGCCTTCTAAGAGACAACCCTGGGAATGGACAGACCTTTGGAAATGTCAATGTGGCTTATGAAGTGGAAAGCCACTTGAACATGTGACATGTTTTGATGACTGGCCCTTTAAGAGGCAGACCCTAGAAGTGGACAAACCCTTGAAGAGGTGACAAATTTAGGGAATTATGTCCTTTAAGAGGTTGACCAGGGTTGTGTACAAACCCTTGAAACAACAGCATTTTAAGTGTACTGGCCCTTTAAGAGGTGGACCTGGGAAGCTTACAGACCTTTAAAATTGGCAATACTTTAAGGTGACTGGCCTATGAAGAGGATGACCATGGAAGTGGACAGTCCTTAAAGATGCATTATTGTGTGTGGGTGGCCTTCTAAGAGACAACCCTGGGAATGGACAGACCTTTGGAAATGTCAATGTGGCTTATGAAGTGGAAAGCCACTTGAACATGTGACATGTTTTGCGGACTGGCCCTTTAAGAGGCAGACCCTAGAAGTGGACAAACCCTTGAAGAGGTGACAAATTTAGGGAATTATGTCCTTTAAGAGGTTGACCAGGGTTGTGTACAAACCCTCGAAACAACAGCATTTTAAGTGTACTGGCCCTTTAAGAGGTGGACCTGGGAAGCTTACGGACCTTTAAAATTGGCAATACTTTAAGGTGACTGGCCTATGAAGAGGATGACCATGGAAGTGGACAGTCCTTAAAGATGCATTATTGTGTGTGGGTGGCCTTCTAAGAGACAACCCTGGGAATGGACAGACCTTTGGAAATGTCAATGTGGCTTATGAAGTGGAAAGCCACTTGAACATGTGACATGTTTTGCGGACTGGCCCTTTAAGAGGCAGACCCTAGAAGTGGACAAACCCTTGAAGAGGTGACAAATTTAGGGAATTATGTCCTTTAAGAGGTTGACCAGGGTTGTGTACAAACCCTCAAAACAACAGCATTTTAAGTGTACTGGCCCTTTAAGAGGTGGACCTGGGAAGCTTACGGACCTTTAAAATTGGCAATACTTTAAGGTGACTGGCCTATGAAGAGGATGACCATGGAAGTGGACAGTCCTTAAAGATGCATTATTGTGTGTGGGTGGCCTTCTAAGAGACAACCATAGGAATGGACAGACCTTTGGAAATGTCAATTTGGCTTATGAAGTGGAAAGCCACTTGAACATGTGACATGTTTTGCGGACTGGCCCTTTAAGAGGCAGACCCTAGAAGTGGACAAACCCTTGAAGAGGTGACAAATTTAGGGAATTATGTCCTTTAAGAGGTTGACCAGGGTTGTGTACAAACCCTTGAAACAACAGCATTTTAAGTGTACTGGCCCTTTAAGAGGTGGACCTGGGAAGCTTACGGACCTTTAAAATTGGCAATACTTTAAGGTGACTGGCCTATGAAGAGGATGACCATGGAAGTGGACAGTCCTTAAAGATGCATTATTGTGTGTGGGTGGCCTTCTAAGAGACAACCCTGGGAATGACAGACCTTTGGAAATGTCAATGTGGCTTATGAAGTGGAAAGCCACTTGAACATGTGACATGTTTTGCGGACTGGCCCTTTAAGAGGCAGACCCTAGAAGTGGACAAACCCTTGAAGAGGTGACAAATTTAGGGAATTATGTCCTTTAAGAGGTTGACCAGGGTTGTGTACAAACCCTCGAAACAACAGCATTTTAAGTGTACTGGCCCTTTAAGAGGTGGACCTGGGAAGCTTACGGACCTTTAAAATTGGCAATACTTTAAGGTGACTGGCCTATGAAGAGGATGACCATGGAAGTGGACAGTCCTTAAAGATGCATTATTGTGTGTGGGTGGCCTTCTAAGAGACAACCATAGGAATGGACAGACCTTTGGAAATGTCAATGTGGCTTATGAAGTGGAAAGCCACTTGAACATGTGACATGTTTTGCGGACTGGCCCTTTAAGAGGCAGACCCTAGAAGTGGACAAACCCTTGAAGAGGTGACAAATTTAGGGAATTATGTCCTTTAAGAGGTTGACCAGGGTTGTGTACAAACCCTCGAAACAACAGCATTTTAAGTGTACTGGCCCTTTAAGAGGTGGACCTGGGAAGCTTACGGACCTTTAAAATTGGCAATACTTTAAGGTGACTGGCCTATGAAGAGGATGACCATGGAAGTGGACAGTCCTTAAAGATGCATTATTGTGTGTGGGTGGCCTTCTAAGAGACAACCATAGGAATGGACAGACCTTTGGAAATGTCAATGTGGCTTATGAAGTGGAAAGCCACTTGAACATGTGACATGTTTTGCGGACTGGCCCTTTAAGAGGCAGACCCTAGAAGTGGACAAACCCTTGAAGAGGTGACAAATTTAGGGAATTATGTCCTTTAAGAGGTTGACCAGGGTTGTGTACAAACCCTCGAAACAACAGCATTTTAAGTGTACTGGCCCTTTAAGAGGTGGACCTGGGAAGCTTACGGACCTTTAAAATTGGCAATACTTTAAGGTGACTGGCCTATGAAGAGGATGACCATGGAAGTGGACAGTCCTTAAAGATGCATTATTGTGTGTGGGTGGCCTTCTAAGAGACAACCCTGGGAATGGACAGACCTTTGGAAATGTCAATGTGGCTTATGAAGTGGAAAGCCACTTGAACATGTGACATGTTTTGCGGACTGGCCCTTTAAGAGGCAGACCCTAGAAGTGGACAAACCCTTGAAGAGGTGACAAATTTAGGGAATTATGTCCTTTAAGAGGTTGACCAGGGTTGTGTACAAACCCTTGAAACAACAGCATTTTAAGTGTACTGGCCCTTTAAGAGGTGGACCTGGGAAGCTTACAGACCTTTAAAATTGGCAATACTTTAAGGTGACTGGCCTATGAAGAGGATGACCATGGAAGTGGACAGTCCTTAAAGATGCATTATTGTGTGTGGGTGGCCTTCTAAGAGACAACCCTGGGAATGGACAGACCTTTGGAAATGTCAATGTGGCTTATGAAGTGGAAAGCCACTTGAACATGTGACATGTTTTGCGGACTGGCCCTTTAAGAGGCAGACCCTAGAAGTGGACAAACCCTTGAAGAGGTGACAAATTTAGGGAATTATGTCCTGTAAGAGGTTGACCAGGGTTGTGTACAAACCCTCGAAACAACAGCATTTTAAGTGTACTGGCCCTTTAAGAGGTGGACCTGGGAAGCTTACGGACCTTTAAAATTGGCAATACTTTAAGGTGACTGGCCTATGAAGAGGATGACCATGGAAGTGGACAGTCCTTAAAGATGCATTATTGTGTGTGGGTGGCCTTCTAAGAGACAACCCTGGGAATGGACAGACCTTTGGAAATGTCAATGTGGCTTATGAAGTGGAAAGCCACTTGAACATGTGACATGTTTTGCGGACTGGCCCTTTAAGAGGCAGACCCTAGAAGTGGACAAACCCTTGAAGAGGTGACAAATTTAGGGAATTATGTCCTTTAAGAGGTTGACCAGGGTTGTGTACAAACCCTTGAAACAACAGCATTTTAAGTGTACTGGCCCTTTAAGAGGTGGACCTGGGAAGCTTACGGACCTTTAAAATTGGCAATACTTTAAGGTGACTGGCCTATGAAGAGGATGACCATGGAAGTGGACAGTCCTTAAAGATGCATTATTGTGTGTGGGTGGCCTTCTAAGAGACAACCCTGGGAATGGACAGACCTTTGGAAATGTCAATGTGGCTTATGAAGTGGAAAGCCACTTGAACATGTGACATGTTTTGCGGACTGGCCCTTTAAGAGGCAGACCCTAGAAGTGGACAAACCCTTGAAGAGGTGACAAATTTAGGGAATTATGTCCTTTAAGAGGTTGACCAGGGTTGTGTACAAACCCTTGAAACAACAGCATTTTAAGTGTACTGGCCCTTTAAGAGGTGGACCTGGGAAGCTTACGGACCTTTAAAATTGGCAATACTTTAAGGTGACTGGCCTATGAAGAGGATGACCATGGAAGTGGACAGTCCTTAAAGATGCATTATTGTGTGTGGGTGGCCTTCTAAGAGACAACCCTGGGAATGGACAGACCTTTGGAAATGTCAATGTGGCTTATGAAGTGGAAATCCACTTGAACATGTGACATGTTTTGATGACTGGCCCTTTAAGAGGCAGACCCTAGATATGGACAAACCCTTGAAGAGGTGACAAATTTAGGGAATTATGTCCTTTAAGAGGTTGACCAGGGTTGTGTACAAACCATTGAAACAACAGTATTTTAATTGTACTGGCCCTTTAAGAGGTGGACCTGGGAAGCTTACAGACCTTTAAAATTGGCAATACTTTAAGGTGACTGGCCTATGAAGAGGATGACCATGGAAGTGGACAGTCCTTAAAGATGCATTATTGTGTGTGGGTGGCCTTCTAAGAGACAACCCTGGGAATGGACAGACCTTTGGAAATGTCAATGTGGCTTATGAAGTGGAAAGCCACTTGAACATGTGACATGTTTTGCGGACTGGCCCTTTAAGAGGCAGACCCTAGAAGTGGACAAACCCTTGAAGAGGTGACAAATTTAGGGAATTACGTCCTTTAAGAGGTTGACCAGGGTTGTGTACAAACCCTCGAAACAACAGCATTTTAAGTGTACTAGCCCTTTAAGAGGTGGACCTGGGAAGCTTACGGACCTTTAAAATTGGCAATACTTTAAGGTGACTGGCCTATGAAGAGGATGACCATGGAAGTGGACAGTCCTTAAAGATGCATTATTGTGTGTGGGTGGCCTTCTAAGAGACAACCCTGGGAATGGACAGACCTTTGGAAATGTCAATGTGGCTTATGAAGTGGAAAGCCACTTGAACATGTGACATGTTTTGCGGACTGGCCCTTTAAGAGGCAGACCCTAGAAGTGGACAAACCCTTGAAGAGGTGACAAATTTAGGGAATTATGTCCTTTAAGAGGTTGACCAGGGTTGTGTACAAACCCTTGAAACAACAGCATTTTAAGTGTACTGGCCCTTTAAGAGGTGGACCTGGGAAGCTTACAGACCTTTAAAATTGGCAATACTTTAAGGTGACTGGCCTATGAAGAGGATGACCATGGAAGTGGACAGTCCTTAAAGATGCATTATTGTGTGTGGGTGGCCTTCTAAGAGACAACCCTGGGAATGGACAGACCTTTGGAAATGTCAATGTGGCTTATGAAGTGGAAAGCCACTTGAACATGTGACATGTTTTGCGGACTGGCCCTTTAAGAGGCAGACCCTAGAAGTGGACAAACCCTTGAAGAGGTGACAAATTTAGGGAATTACGTCCTTTAAGAGGTTGACCAGGGTTGTGTACAAACCCTCGAAACAACAGCATTTTAAGTGTACTGGCCCTTTAAGAGGTGGACCTGGGAAGCTTACGGACCTTTAAAATTGGCAATACTTTAAGGTGACTGGCCTATGAAGAGGATGACCATGGAAGTGGACAGTCCTTAAAGATGCATTATTGTGTGTGGGTGGCCTTCTAAGAGACAACCCTGGGAATGGACAGACCTTTGGAAATGTCAATGTGGCTTATGAAGTGGAAAGCCACTTGAACATGTGACATGTTTTGATGACTGGCCCTTTAAGAGGCAGACCCTAGAAGTGGACAAACCCTTGAAGAGGTGACAAATTTAGGGAATTATGTCCTTTAAGAGGTTGACCAGGGTTGTGTACAAACCCTTGAAACAACAGCATTTTAAGTGTACTGGCCCTTTAAGAGGTGGACCTGGGAAGCTTACAGACCTTTAAAATTGGCAATACTTTAAGGTGACTGGCCTATGAAGAGGATGACCATGGAAGTGGACAGTCCTTAAAGATGCATTATTGTGTGTGGGTGGCCTTCTAAGAGACAACCCTGGGAATGGACAGACCTTTGGAAATGTCAATGTGGCTTATGAAGTGGAAAGCCACTTGAACATGTGACATGTTTTGCGGACTGGCCCTTTAAGAGGCAGACCCTAGAAGTGGACAAACCCTTGAAGAGGTGACAAATTTAGGGAATTATGTCCTTTAAGAGGTTGACCAGGGTTGTGTACAAACCCTCGAAACAACAGCATTTTAAGTGTACTGGCCCTTTAAGAGGTGGACCTGGGAAGCTTACGGACCTTTAAAATTGGCAATACTTTAAGGTGACTGGCCTATGAAGAGGATGACCATGGAAGTGGACAGTCCTTAAAGATGCATTATTGTGTGTGGGTGGCCTTCTAAGAGACAACCCTGGGAATGGACAGACCTTTGGAAATGTCAATGTGGCTTATGAAGTGGAAAGCCACTTGAACATGTGACATGTTTTGCGGACTGGCCCTTTAAGAGGCAGACCCTAGAAGTGGACAAACCCTTGAAGAGGTGACAAATTTAGGGAATTATGTCCTTTAAGAGGTTGACCAGGGTTGTGTACAAACCCTCAAAACAACAGCATTTTAAGTGTACTGGCCCTTTAAGAGGTGGACCTGGGAAGCTTACGGACCTTTAAAATTGGCAATACTTTAAGGTGACTGGCCTATGAAGAGGATGACCATGGAAGTGGACAGTCCTTAAAGATGCATTATTGTGTGTGGGTGGCCTTCTAAGAGACAACCCTGGGAATGACAGACCTTTGGAAATGTCAATGTGGCTTATGAAGTGGAAAGCCACTTGAACATGTGACATGTTTTGCGGACTGGCCCTTTAAGAGGCAGACCCTAGAAGTGGACAAACCCTTGAAGAGGTGACAAATTTAGGGAATTATGTCCTTTAAGAGGTTGACCAGGGTTGTGTACAAACCCTCAAAACAACAGCATTTTAAGTGTACTGGCCCTTTAAGAGGTGGACCTGGGAAGCTTACGGACCTTTAAAATTGGCAATACTTTAAGGTGACTGGCCTATGAAGAGGATGACCATGGAAGTGGACAGTCCTTAAAGATGCATTATTGTGTGTGGGTGGCCTTCTAAGAGACAACCATAGGAATGGACAGACCTTTGGAAATGTCAATGTGGCTTATGAAGTGGAAAGCCACTTGAACATGTGACATGTTTTGCGGACTGGCCCTTTAAGAGGCAGACCCTAGAAGTGGACAAACCCTTGAAGAGGTGACAAATTTAGGGAATTATGTCCTTTAAGAGGTTGACCAGGGTTGTGTACAAACCCTCGAAACAACAGCATTTTAAGTGTACTGGCCCTTTAAGAGGTGGACCTGGGAAGCTTACGGACCTTTAAAATTGGCAATACTTTAAGGTGACTGGCCTATGAAGAGGATGACCATGGAAGTGGACAGTCCTTAAAGATGCATTATTGTGTGTGGGTGGCCTTCTAAGAGACAACCATAGGAATGGACAGACCTTTGGAAATGTCAATGTGGCTTATGAAGTGGAAAGCCACTTGAACATGTGACATGTTTTGCGGACTGGCCCTTTAAGAGGCAGACCCTAGAAGTGGACAAACCCTTGAAGAGGTGACAAATTTAGGGAATTATGTCCTTTAAGAGGTTGACCAGGGTTGTGTACAAACCCTCGAAACAACAGCATTTTAAGTGTACTGGCCCTTTAAGAGGTGGACCTGGGAAGCTTACGGACCTTTAAAATTGGCAATACTTTAAGGTGACTGGCCTATGAAGAGGATGACCATGGAAGTGGACAGTCCTTAAAGATGCATTATTGTGTGTGGGTGGCCTTCTAAGAGACAACCATAGGAATGGACAGACCTTTGGAAATGTCAATGTGGCTTATGAAGTGGAAAGCCACTTGAACATGTGACATGTTTTGCGGACTGGCCCTTTAAGAGGCAGACCCTAGAAGTGGACAAACCCTTGAAGAGGTGACAAATTTAGGGAATTATGTCCTTTAAGAGGTTGACCAGGGTTGTGTACAAACCCTCGAAACAACAGCATTTTAAGTGTACTGGCCCTTTAAGAGGTGGACCTGGGAAGCTTACGGACCTTTAAAATTGGCAATACTTTAAGGTGACTGGCCTATGAAGAGGATGACCATGGAAGTGGACAGTCCTTAAAGATGCATTATTGTGTGTGGGTGGCCTTCTAAGAGACAACCCTGGGAATGGACAGACCTTTGGAAATGTCAATGTGGCTTATGAAGTGGAAAGCCACTTGAACATGTGACATGTTTTGCGGACTGGCCCTTTAAGAGGCAGACCCTAGAAGTGGACAAACCCTTGAAGAGGTGACAAATTTAGGGAATTATGTCCTTTAAGAGGTTGACCAGGGTTGTGTACAAACCCTTGAAACAACAGCATTTTAAGTGTACTGGCCCTTTAAGAGGTGGACCTGGGAAGCTTACAGACCTTTAAAATTGGCAATACTTTAAGGTGACTGGCCTATGAAGAGGATGACCATGGAAGTGGACAGTCCTTAAAGATGCATTATTGTGTGTGGGTGGCCTTCTAAGAGACAACCCTGGGAATGGACAGACCTTTGGAAATGTCAATGTGGCTTATGAAGTGGAAAGCCACTTGAACATGTGACATGTTTTGCGGACTGGCCCTTTAAGAGGCAGACCCTAGAAGTGGACAAACCCTTGAAGAGGTGACAAATTTAGGGAATTATGTCCTGTAAGAGGTTGACCAGGGTTGTGTACAAACCCTCGAAACAACAGCATTTTAAGTGTACTGGCCCTTTAAGAGGTGGACCTGGGAAGCTTACGGACCTTTAAAATTGGCAATACTTTAAGGTGACTGGCCTATGAAGAGGATGACCATGGAAGTGGACAGTCCTTAAAGATGCATTATTGTGTGTGGGTGGCCTTCTAAGAGACAACCCTGGGAATGGACAGACCTTTGGAAATGTCAATGTGGCTTATGAAGTGGAAAGCCACTTGAACATGTGACATGTTTTGCGGACTGGCCTTTTAAGAGGCAGACCCTAGAAGTGGACAAACCCTTGAAGAGGTGACAAATTTAGGGAATTATGTCCTTTAAGAGGTTGACCAGGGTTGTGTACAAACCCTTGAAACAACAGCATTTTAAGTGTACTGGCCCTTTAAGAGGTGGACCTGGGAAGCTTACGGACCTTTAAAATTGGCAATACTTTAAGGTGACTGGCCTATGAAGAGGATGACCATGGAAGTGGACAGTCCTTAAAGATGCATTATTGTGTGTGGGTGGCCTTCTAAGAGACAACCCTGGGAATGGACAGACCTTTGGAAATGTCAATGTGGCTTATGAAGTGGAAAGCCACTTGAACATGTGACATGTTTTGCGGACTGGCCCTTTAAGAGGCAGACCCTAGAAGTGGACAAACCCTTGAAGAGGTGACAAATTTAGGGAATTATGTCCTTTAAGAGGTTGACCAGGGTTGTGTACAAACCCTTGAAACAACAGCATTTTAAGTGTACTGGCCCTTTAAGAGGTGGACCTGGGAAGCTTACGGACCTTTAAAATTGGCAATACTTTAAGGTGACTGGCCTATGAAGAGGATGACCATGGAAGTGGACAGTCCTTAAAGATGCATTATTGTGTGTGGGTGGCCTTCTAAGAGACAACCCTGGGAATGGACAGACCTTTGGAAATGTCAATGTGGCTTATGAAGTGGAAATCCACTTGAACATGTGACATGTTTTGATGACTGGCCCTTTAAGAGGCAGACCCTAGATATGGACAAACCCTTGAAGAGGTGACAAATTTAGGGAATTATGTCCTTTAAGAGGTTGACCAGGGTTGTGTACAAACCATTGAAACAACAGTATTTTAATTGTACTGGCCCTTTAAGAGGTGGACCTGGGAAGCTTACAGACCTTTAAAATTGGCAATACTTTAAGGTGACTGGCCTATGAAGAGGATGACCATGGAAGTGGACAGTCCTTAAAGATGCATTATTGTGTGTGGGTGGCCTTCTAAGAGACAACCCTGGGAATGGACAGACCTTTGGAAATGTCAATGTGGCTTATGAAGTGGAAAGCCACTTGAACATGTGACATGTTTTGCGGACTGGCCCTTTAAGAGGCAGACCCTAGAAGTGGACAAACCCTTGAAGAGGTGACAAATTTAGGGAATTACGTCCTTTAAGAGGTTGACCAGGGTTGTGTACAAACCCTCGAAACAACAGCATTTTAAGTGTACTAGCCCTTTAAGAGGTGGACCTGGGAAGCTTACGGACCTTTAAAATTGGCAATACTTTAAGGTGACTGGCCTATGAAGAGGATGACCATGGAAGTGGACAGTCCTTAAAGATGCATTATTGTGTGTGGGTGGCCTTCTAAGAGACAACCCTGGGAATGGACAGACCTTTGGAAATGTCAATGTGGCTTATGAAGTGGAAAGCCACTTGAACATGTGACATGTTTTGCGGACTGGCCCTTTAAGAGGCAGACCCTAGAAGTGGACAAACCCTTGAAGAGGTGACAAATTTAGGGAATTATGTCCTTTAAGAGGTTGACCAGGGTTGTGTACAAACCCTTGAAACAACAGCATTTTAAGTGTACTGGCCCTTTAAGAGGTGGACCTGGGAAGCTTACAGACCTTTAAAATTGGCAATACTTTAAGGTGACTGGCCTATGAAGAGGATGACCATGGAAGTGGACAGTCCTTAAAGATGCATTATTGTGTGTGGGTGGCCTTCTAAGAGACAACCCTGGGAATGGACAGACCTTTGGAAATGTCAATGTGGCTTATGAAGTGGAAAGCCACTTGAACATGTGACATGTTTTGCGGACTGGCCCTTTAAGAGGCAGACCCTAGAAGTGGACAAACCCTTGAAGAGGTGACAAATTTAGGGAATTACGTCCTTTAAGAGGTTGACCAGGGTTGTGTACAAACCCTCGAAACAACAGCATTTTAAGTGTACTGGCCCTTTAAGAGGTGGACCTGGGAAGCTTACGGACCTTTAAAATTGGCAATACTTTAAGGTGACTGGCCTATGAAGAGGATGACCATGGAAGTGGACAGTCCTTAAAGATGCATTATTGTGTGTGGGTGGCCTTCTAAGAGACAACCCTGGGAATGGACAGACCTTTGGAAATGTCAATGTGGCTTATGAAGTGGAAAGCCACTTGAACATGTGACATGTTTTGATGACTGGCCCTTTAAGAGGCAGACCCTAGAAGTGGACAAACCCTTGAAGAGGTGACAAATTTAGGGAATTATGTCCTTTAAGAGGTTGACCAGGGTTGTGTACAAACCCTTGAAACAACAGCATTTTAAGTGTACTGGCCCTTTAAGAGGTGGACCTGGGAAGCTTACAGACCTTTAAAATTGGCAATACTTTAAGGTGACTGGCCTATGAAGAGGATGACCATGGAAGTGGACAGTCCTTAAAGATGCATTATTGTGTGTGGGTGGCCTTCTAAGAGACAACCCTGGGAATGGACAGACCTTTGGAAATGTCAATGTGGCTTATGAAGTGGAAAGCCACTTGAACATGTGACATGTTTTGCGGACTGGCCCTTTAAGAGGCAGACCCTAGAAGTGGACAAACCCTTGAAGAGGTGACAAATTTAGGGAATTATGTCCTTTAAGAGGTTGACCAGGGTTGTGTACAAACCCTTGAAACAACAGCATTTTAAGTGTACTGGCCCTTTAAGAGGTGGACCTGGGAAGCTTACAGACCTTTAAAATTGGCAATACTTTAAGGTGACTGGCCTATGAAGAGGATGACCATGGAAGTGGACAGTCCTTAAAGATGCATTATTGTGTGTGGGTGGCCTTCTAAGAGACAACCATAGGAATGGACAGACCTTTGGAAATGTCAATGTGGCTTATGAAGTGGAAAGCCACTTGAACATGTGACATGTTTTGCGGACTGGCCCTTTAAGAGGCAGACCCTAGAAGTGGACAAACCCTTGAAGAGGTGACAAATTTAGGGAATTATGTCCTTTAAGAGGTTGACCAGGGTTGTGTACAAACCCTCGAAACAACAGCATTTTAAGTGTACTGGCCCTTTAAGAGGTGGACCTGGGAAGCTTACGGACCTTTAAAATTGGCAATACTTTAAGGTGACTGGCCTATGAAGAGGATGACCATGGAAGTGGACAGTCCTTAAAGATGCATTATTGTGTGTGGGTGGCCTTCTAAGAGACAACCATAGGAATGGACAGACCTTTGGAAATGTCAATGTGGCTTATGAAGTGGAAAGCCACTTGAACATGTGACATGTTTTGCGGACTGGCCCTTTAAGAGGCAGACCCTAGAAGTGGACAAACCCTTGAAGAGGTGACAAATTTAGGGAATTATGTCCTTTAAGAGGTTGACCAGGGTTGTGTACAAACCCTCGAAACAACAGCATTTTAAGTGTACTGGCCCTTTAAGAGGTGGACCTGGGAAGCTTACGGACCTATAAAATTGGCAATACTTTAAGGTGACTGGCCTATGAAGAGGATGACCATGGAAGTGGACAGTCCTTAAAGATGCATTATTGTGTGTGGGTGGCCTTCTAAGAGACAACCATAGGAATGGACAGACCTTTGGAAATGTCAATGTGGCTTATGAAGTGGAAAGCCACTTGAACATGTGACATGTTTTGCGGACTGGCCCTTTAAGAGGCAGACCCTAGAAGTGGACAAACCCTTGAAGAGGTGACAAATTTAGGGAATTATGTCCTTTAAGAGGTTGACCAGGGTTGTGTACAAACCCTCGAAACAACAGCATTTTAAGTGTACTGGCCCTTTAAGAGGTGGACCTGGGAAGCTTACGGACCTTTAAAATTGGCAATACTTTAAGGTGACTGGCCTATGAAGAGGATGACCATGGAAGTGGACAGTCCTTAAAGATGCATTATTGTGTGTGGGTGGCCTTCTAAGAGACAACCCTGGGAATGGACAGACCTTTGGAAATGTCAATGTGGCTTATGAAGTGGAAAGCCACTTGAACATGTGACATGTTTTGCGGACTGGCCCTTTAAGAGGCAGACCCTAGAAGTGGACAAACCCTTGAAGAGGTGACAAATTTAGGGAATTATGTCCTTTAAGAGGTTGACCAGGGTTGTGTACAAACCCTTGAAACAACAGCATTTTAAGTGTACTGGCCCTTTAAGAGGTGGACCTGGGAAGCTTACAGACCTTTAAAATTGGCAATACTTTAAGGTGACTGGCCTATGAAGAGGATGACCATGGAAGTGGACAGTCCTTAAAGATGCATTATTGTGTGTGGGTGGCCTTCTAAGAGACAACCCTGGGAATGGACAGACCTTTGGAAATGTCAATGTGGCTTATGAAGTGGAAAGCCACTTGAACATGTGACATGTTTTGCGGACTGGCCCTTTAAGAGGCAGACCCTAGAAGTGGACAAACCCTTGAAGAGGTGACAAATTTAGGGAATTATGTCCTGTAAGAGGTTGACCAGGGTTGTGTACAAACCCTCGAAACAACAGCATTTTAAGTGTACTGGCCCTTTAAGAGGTGGACCTGGGAAGCTTACGGACCTTTAAAATTGGCAATACTTTAAGGTGACTGGCCTATGAAGAGGATGACCATGGAAGTGTACAGTCCTTAAAGATGCATTATTGTGTGTGGGTGGCCTTCTAAGAGACAACCCTGGGAATGGACAGACCTTTGGAAATGTCAATGTGGCTTATGAAGTGGAAAGCCACTTGAACATGTGACATGTTTTGCGGACTGGCCCTTTAAGAGGCAGACCCTAGAAGTGGACAAACCCTTGAAGAGGTGACAAATTTAGGGAATTATGTCCTTTAAGAGGTTGACCAGGGTTGTGTACAAACCCTCGAAACAACAGCATTTTAAGTGTACTGGCCCTTTAAGAGGTGGACCTGGGAAGCTTACGGACCTTTAAAATTGGCAATACTTTAAGGTGACTGGCCTATGAAGAGGATGACCATGGAAGTGGACAGTCCTTAAAGATGCATTATTGTGTGTGGGTGGCCTTCTAAGAGACAACCCTGGGAATGGACAGACCTTTGGAAATGTCAATGTGGCTTATGAAGTGGAAAGCCACTTGAACATGTGACATGTTTTGCGGACTGGCCCTTTAAGAGGCAGACCCTAGAAGTGGACAAACCCTTGAAGAGGTGACAAATTTAGGGAATTATGTCCTTTAAGAGGTTGACCAGGGTTGTGTACAAACCCTTGAAACAACAGCATTTTAAGTGTACTGGCCCTTTAAGAGGTGGACCTGGGAAGCTTACAGACCTTTAAAATTGGCAATACTTTAAGGTGACTGGCCTATGAAGAGGATGACCATGGAAGTGGACAGTCCTTAAAGATGCATTATTGTGTGTGGGTGGCCTTCTAAGAGACAACCCTGGGAATGGACAGACCTTTGGAAATGTCAATGTGGCTTATGAAGTGGAAAGCCACTTGAACATGTGACATGTTTTGCGGACTGGCCCTTTAAGAGGCAGACCCTAGAAGTGGACAAACCCTTGAAGAGGTGACAAATTTAGGGAATTATGTCCTGTAAGAGGTTGACCAGGGTTGTGTACAAACCCTCGAAACAACAGCATTTTAAGTGTACTGGCCCTTTAAGAGGTGGACCTGGGAAGCTTACGGACCTTTAAAATTGGCAATACTTTAAGGTGACTGGCCTATGAAGAGGATGACCATGGAAGTGGACAGTCCTTAAAGATGCATTATTGTGTGTGGGTGGCCTTCTAAGAGACAACCCTGGGAATGGACAGACCTTTGGAAATGTCAATGTGGCTTATGAAGTGGAAAGCCACTTGAACATGTGACATGTTTTGCGGACTGGCCCTTTAAGAGGCAGACCCTAGAAGTGGACAAACCCTTGAAGAGGTGACAAATTTAGGGAATTATGTCCTTTAAGAGGTTGACCAGGGTTGTGTACAAACCCTTGAAACAACAGCATTTTAAGTGTACTGGCCCTTTAAGAGGTGGACCTGGGAAGCTTACGGACCTTTAAAATTGGCAATACTTTAAGGTGACTGGCCTATGAAGAGGATGACCATGGAAGTGGACAGTCCTTAAAGATGCATTATTGTGTGTGGGTGGCCTTCTAAGAGACAACCCTGGGAATGGACAGACCTTTGGAAATGTCAATGTGGCTTATGAAGTGGAAAGCCACTTGAACATGTGACATGTTTTGCGGACTGGCCCTTTAAGAGGCAGACCCTAGAAGTGGACAAACCCTTGAAGAGGTGACAAATTTAGGGAATTATGTCCTTTAAGAGGTTGACCAGGGTTGTGTACAAACCCTTGAAACAACAGCATTTTAAGTGTACTGGCCCTTTAAGAGGTGGACCTGGGAAGCTTACGGACCTTTAAAATTGGCAATACTTTAAGGTGACTGGCCTATGAAGAGGATGACCATGGAAGTGGACAGTCCTTAAAGATGCATTATTGTGTGTGGGTGGCCTTCTAAGAGACAACCCTGGGAATGGACAGACCTTTGGAAATGTCAATGTGGCTTATGAAGTGGAAATCCACTTGAACATGTGACATGTTTTGATGACTGGCCCTTTAAGAGGCAGACCCTAGATATGGACAAACCCTTGAAGAGGTGACAAATTTAGGGAATTATGTCCTTTAAGAGGTTGACCAGGGTTGTGTACAAACCATTGAAACAACAGTATTTTAATTGTACTGGCCCTTTAAGAGGTGGACCTGGGAAGCTTACAGACCTTTAAAATTGGCAATACTTTAAGGTGACTGGCCTATGAAGAGGATGACCATGGAAGTGTACAGTCCTTAAAGATGCATTATTGTGTGTGGGTGGCCTTCTAAGAGACAACCCTGGGAATGGACAGACCTTTGGAAATGTCAATGTGGCTTATGAAGTGGAAAGCCACTTGAACATGTGACATGTTTTGCGGACTGGCCCTTTAAGAGGCAGACCCTAGAAGTGGACAAACCCTTGAAGAGGTGACAAATTTAGGGAATTACGTCCTTTAAGAGGTTGACCAGGGTTGTGTACAAACCCTCGAAACAACAGCATTTTAAGTGTACTAGCCCTTTAAGAGGTGGACCTGGGAAGCTTACGGACCTTTAAAATTGGCAATACTTTAAGGTGACTGGCCTATGAAGAGGATGACCATGGAAGTGGACAGTCCTTAAAGATGCATTATTGTGTGTGGGTGGCCTTCTAAGAGACAACCCTGGGAATGGACAGACCTTTGGAAATGTCAATGTGGCTTATGAAGTGGAAAGCCACTTGAACATGTGACATGTTTTGCGGACTGGCCCTTTAAGAGGCAGACCCTAGAAGTGGACAAACCCTTGAAGAGGTGACAAATTTAGGGAATTATGTCCTTTAAGAGGTTGACCAGGGTTGTGTACAAACCCTTGAAACAACAGCATTTTAAGTGTACTGGCCCTTTAAGAGGTGGACCTGGGAAGCTTACAGACCTTTAAAATTGGCAATACTTTAAGGTGACTGGCCTATGAAGAGGATGACCATGGAAGTGGACAGTCCTTAAAGATGCATTATTGTGTGTGGGTGGCCTTCTAAGAGACAACCCTGGGAATGGACAGACCTTTGGAAATGTCAATGTGGCTTATGAAGTGGAAAGCCACTTGAACATGTGACATGTTTTGCGGACTGGCCCTTTAAGAGGCAGACCCTAGAAGTGGACAAACCCTTGAAGAGGTGACAAATTTAGGGAATTACGTCCTTTAAGAGGTTGACCAGGGTTGTGTACAAACCCTCGAAACAACAGCATTTTAAGTGTACTGGCCCTTTAAGAGGTGGACCTGGGAAGCTTACGGACCTTTAAAATTGGCAATACTTTAAGGTGACTGGCCTATGAAGAGGATGACCATGGAAGTGGACAGTCCTTAAAGATGCATTATTGTGTGTGGGTGGCCTTCTAAGAGACAACCCTGGGAATGGACAGACCTTTGGAAATGTCAATGTGGCTTATGAAGTGGAAAGCCACTTGAACATGTGACATGTTTTGATGACTGGCCCTTTAAGAGGCAGACCCTAGAAGTGGACAAACCCTTGAAGAGGTGACAAATTTAGGGAATTATGTCCTTTAAGAGGTTGACCAGGGTTGTGTACAAACCCTTGAAACAACAGCATTTTAAGTGTACTGGCCCTTTAAGAGGTGGACCTGGGAAGCTTACAGACCTTTAAAATTGGCAATACTTTAAGGTGACTGGCCTATGAAGAGGATGACCATGGAAGTGGACAGTCCTTAAAGATGCATTATTGTGTGTGGGTGGCCTTCTAAGAGACAACCCTGGGAATGGACAGACCTTTGGAAATGTCAATGTGGCTTATGAAGTGGAAAGCCACTTGAACATGTGACATGTTTTGCGGACTGGCCCTTTAAGAGGCAGACCCTAGAAGTGGACAAACCCTTGAAGAGGTGACAAATTTAGGGAATTATGTCCTTTAAGAGGTTGACCAGGGTTGTGTACAAACCCTTGAAACAACAGCATTTTAAGTGTACTGGCCCTTTAAGAGGTGGACCTGGGAAGCTTACAGACCTTTAAAATTGGCAATACTTTAAGGTGACTGGCCTATGAAGAGGATGACCATGGAAGTGGACAGTCCTTAAAGATGCATTATTGTGTGTGGGTGGCCTTCTAAGAGACAACCATAGGAATGGACAGACCTTTGGAAATGTCAATGTGGCTTATGAAGTGGAAAGCCACTTGAACATGTGACATGTTTTGCGGACTGGCCCTTTAAGAGGCAGACCCTAGAAGTGGACAAACCCTTGAAGAGGTGACAAATTTAGGGAATTATGTCCTTTAAGAGGTTGACCAGGGTTGTGTACAAACCCTCGAAACAACAGCATTTTAAGTGTACTGGCCCTTTAAGAGGTGGACCTGGGAAGCTTACGGACCTTTAAAATTGGCAATACTTTAAGGTGACTGGCCTATGAAGAGGATGACCATGGAAGTGGACAGTCCTTAAAGATGCATTATTGTGTGTGGGTGGCCTTCTAAGAGACAACCATAGGAATGGACAGACCTTTGGAAATGTCAATGTGGCTTATGAAGTGGAAAGCCACTTGAACATGTGACATGTTTTGCGGACTGGCCCTTTAAGAGGCAGACCCTAGAAGTGGACAAACCCTTGAAGAGGTGACAAATTTAGGGAATTATGTCCTTTAAGAGGTTGACCAGGGTTGTGTACAAACCCTCGAAACAACAGCATTTTAAGTGTACTGGCCCTTTAAGAGGTGGACCTGGGAAGCTTACGGACCTATAAAATTGGCAATACTTTAAGGTGACTGGCCTATGAAGAGGATGACCATGGAAGTGGACAGTCCTTAAAGATGCATTATTGTGTGTGGGTGGCCTTCTAAGAGACAACCATAGGAATGGACAGACCTTTGGAAATGTCAATGTGGCTTATGAAGTGGAAAGCCACTTGAACATGTGACATGTTTTGCGGACTGGCCCTTTAAGAGGCAGACCCTAGAAGTGGACAAACCCTTGAAGAGGTGACAAATTTAGGGAATTATGTCCTTTAAGAGGTTGACCAGGGTTGTGTACAAACCCTCGAAACAACAGCATTTTAAGTGTACTGGCCCTTTAAGAGGTGGACCTGGGAAGCTTACGGACCTTTAAAATTGGCAATACTTTAAGGTGACTGGCCTATGAAGAGGATGACCATGGAAGTGGACAGTCCTTAAAGATGCATTATTGTGTGTGGGTGGCCTTCTAAGAGACAACCCTGGGAATGGACAGACCTTTGGAAATGTCAATGTGGCTTATGAAGTGGAAAGCCACTTGAACATGTGACATGTTTTGCGGACTGGCCCTTTAAGAGGCAGACCCTAGAAGTGGACAAACCCTTGAAGAGGTGACAAATTTAGGGAATTATGTCCTTTAAGAGGTTGACCAGGGTTGTGTACAAACCCTTGAAACAACAGCATTTTAAGTGTACTGGCCCTTTAAGAGGTGGACCTGGGAAGCTTACAGACCTTTAAAATTGGCAATACTTTAAGGTGACTGGCCTATGAAGAGGATGACCATGGAAGTGGACAGTCCTTAAAGATGCATTATTGTGTGTGGGTGGCCTTCTAAGAGACAACCCTGGGAATGGACAGACCTTTGGAAATGTCAATGTGGCTTATGAAGTGGAAAGCCACTTGAACATGTGACATGTTTTGCGGACTGGCCCTTTAAGAGGCAGACCCTAGAAGTGGACAAACCCTTGAAGAGGTGACAAATTTAGGGAATTATGTCCTGTAAGAGGTTGACCAGGGTTGTGTACAAACCCTCGAAACAACAGCATTTTAAGTGTACTGGCCCTTTAAGAGGTGGACCTGGGAAGCTTACGGACCTTTAAAATTGGCAATACTTTAAGGTGACTGGCCTATGAAGAGGATGACCATGGAAGTGTACAGTCCTTAAAGATGCATTATTGTGTGTGGGTGGCCTTCTAAGAGACAACCCTGGGAATGGACAGACCTTTGGAAATGTCAATGTGGCTTATGAAGTGGAAAGCCACTTGAACATGTGACATGTTTTGCGGACTGGCCCTTTAAGAGGCAGACCCTAGAAGTGGACAAACCCTTGAAGAGGTGACAAATTTAGGGAATTATGTCCTTTAAGAGGTTGACCAGGGTTGTGTACAAACCCTTGAAACAACAGCATTTTAAGTGTACTGGCCCTTTAAGAGGTGGACCTGGGAAGCTTACGGACCTTTAAAATTGGCAATACTTTAAGGTGACTGGCCTATGAAGAGGATGACCATGGAAGTGGACAGTCCTTAAAGATGCATTATTGTGTGTGGGTGGCCTTCTAAGAGACAACCCTGGGAATGGACAGACCTTTGGAAATGTCAATGTGGCTTATGAAGTGGAAAGCCACTTGAACATGTGACATGTTTTGCGGACTGGCCCTTTAAGAGGCAGACCCTAGAAGTGGACAAACCCTTGAAGAGGTGACAAATTTAGGGAATTATGTCCTTTAAGAGGTTGACCAGGGTTGTGTACAAACCCTTGAAACAACAGCATTTTAAGTGTACTGGCCCTTTAAGAGGTGGACCTGGGAAGCTTACGGACCTTTAAAATTGGCAATACTTTAAGGTGACTGGCCTATGAAGAGGATGACCATGGAAGTGGACAGTCCTTAAAGATGCATTATTGTGTGTGGGTGGCCTTCTAAGAGACAACCCTGGGAATGGACAGACCTTTGGAAATGTCAATGTGGCTTATGAAGTGGAAATCCACTTGAACATGTGACATGTTTTGATGACTGGCCCTTTAAGAGGCAGACCCTAGATATGGACAAACCCTTGAAGAGGTGACAAATTTAGGGAATTATGTCCTTTAAGAGGTTGACCAGGGTTGTGTACAAACCATTGAAACAACAGTATTTTAATTGTACTGGCCCTTTAAGAGGTGGACCTGGGAAGCTTACAGACCTTTAAAATTGGCAATACTTTAAGGTGACTGGCCTATGAAGAGGATGACCATGGAAGTGGACAGTCCTTAAAGATGCATTATTGTGTGTGGGTGGCCTTCTAAGAGACAACCCTGGGAATGGACAGACCTTTGGAAATGTCAATGTGGCTTATGAAGTGGAAAGCCACTTGAACATGTGACATGTTTTGCGGACTGGCCCTTTAAGAGGCAGACCCTAGAAGTGGACAAACCCTTGAAGAGGTGACAAATTTAGGGAATTACGTCCTTTAAGAGGTTGACCAGGGTTGTGTACAAACCCTCGAAACAACAGCATTTTAAGTGTACTAGCCCTTTAAGAGGTGGACCTGGGAAGCTTACGGACCTTTAAAATTGGCAATACTTTAAGGTGACTGGCCTATGAAGAGGATGACCATGGAAGTGGACAGTCCTTAAAGATGCATTATTGTGTGTGGGTGGCCTTCTAAGAGACAACCCTGGGAATGGACAGACCTTTGGAAATGTCAATGTGGCTTATGAAGTGGAAAGCCACTTGAACATGTGACATGTTTTGCGGACTGGCCCTTTAAGAGGCAGACCCTAGAAGTGGACAAACCCTTGAAGAGGTGACAAATTTAGGGAATTATGTCCTTTAAGAGGTTGACCAGGGTTGTGTACAAACCCTCGAAACAACAGCATTTTAAGTGTACTGGCCCTTTAAGAGGTGGACCTGGGAAGCTTACGGACCTTTAAAATTGGCAATACTTTAAGGTGACTGGCCTATGAAGAGGATGACCATGGAAGTGGACAGTCCTTAAAGATGCATTATTGTGTGTGGGTGGCCTTCTAAGAGACAACCATAGGAATGGACAGACCTTTGGAAATGTCAATGTGGCTTATGAAGTGGAAAGCCACTTGAACATGTGACATGTTTTGCGGACTGGCCCTTTAAGAGGCAGACCCTAGAAGTGGACAAACCCTTGAAGAGGTGACAAATTTAGGGAATTATGTCCTTTAAGAGGTTGACCAGGGTTGTGTACAAACCCTCGAAACAACAGCATTTTAAGTGTACTGGCCCTTTAAGAGGTGGACCTGGGAAGCTTACGGACCTTTAAAATTGGCAATACTTTAAGGTGACTGGCCTATGAAGAGGATGACCATGGAAGTGGACAGTCCTTAAAGATGCATTATTGTGTGTGGGTGGCCTTCTAAGAGACAACCCTGGGAATGGACAGACCTTTGGAAATGTCAATGTGGCTTATGAAGTGGAAAGCCACTTGAACATGTGACATGTTTTGCGGACTGGCCCTTTAAGAGGCAGACCCTAGAAGTGGACAAACCCTTGAAGAGGTGACAAATTTAGGGAATTATGTCCTTTAAGAGGTTGACCAGGGTTGTGTACAAACCCTTGAAACAACAGCATTTTAAGTGTACTGGCCCTTTAAGAGGTGGACCTGGGAAGCTTACAGACCTTTAAAATTGGCAATACTTTAAGGTGACTGGCCTATGAAGAGGATGACCATGGAAGTGGACAGTCCTTAAAGATGCATTATTGTGTGTGGGTGGCCTTCTAAGAGACAACCCTGGGAATGGACAGACCTTTGGAAATGTCAATGTGGCTTATGAAGTGGAAAGCCACTTGAACATGTGACATGTTTTGCGGACTGGCCCTTTAAGAGGCAGACCCTAGAAGTGGACAAACCCTTGAAGAGGTGACAAATTTAGGGAATTATGTCCTGTAAGAGGTTGACCAGGGTTGTGTACAAACCCTCGAAACAACAGCATTTTAAGTGTACTGGCCCTTTAAGAGGTGGACCTGGGAAGCTTACGGACCTTTAAAATTGGCAATACTTTAAGGTGACTGGCCTATGAAGAGGATGACCATGGAAGTGGACAGTCCTTAAAGATGCATTATTGTGTGTGGGTGGCCTTCTAAGAGACAACCCTGGGAATGGACAGACCTTTGGAAATGTCAATGTGGCTTATGAAGTGGAAAGCCACTTGAACATGTGACATGTTTTGCGGACTGGCCCTTTAAGAGGCAGACCCTAGAAGTGGACAAACCCTTGAAGAGGTGACAAATTTAGGGAATTATGTCCTTTAAGAGGTTGACCAGGGTTGTGTACAAACCCTTGAAACAACAGCATTTTAAGTGTACTGGCCCTTTAAGAGGTGGACCTGGGAAGCTTACGGACCTTTAAAATTGGCAATACTTTAAGGTGACTGGCCTATGAAGAGGATGACCATGGAAGTGGACAGTCCTTAAAGATGCATTATTGTGTGTGGGTGGCCTTCTAAGAGACAACCCTGGGAATGGACAGACCTTTGGAAATGTCAATGTGGCTTATGAAGTGGAAAGCCACTTGAACATGTGACATGTTTTGCGGACTGGCCCTTTAAGAGGCAGACCCTAGAAGTGGACAAACCCTTGAAGAGGTGACAAATTTAGGGAATTATGTCCTTTAAGAGGTTGACCAGGGTTGTGTACAAACCCTTGAAACAACAGCATTTTAAGTGTACTGGCCCTTTAAGAGGTGGACCTGGGAAGCTTACGGACCTTTAAAATTGGCAATACTTTAAGGTGACTGGCCTATGAAGAGGATGACCATGGAAGTGGACAGTCCTTAAAGATGCATTATTGTGTGTGGGTGGCCTTCTAAGAGACAACCCTGGGAATGGACAGACCTTTGGAAATGTCAATGTGGCTTATGAAGTGGAAATCCACTTGAACATGTGACATGTTTTGATGACTGGCCCTTTAAGAGGCAGACCCTAGATATGGACAAACCCTTGAAGAGGTGACAAATTTAGGGAATTATGTCCTTTAAGAGGTTGACCAGGGTTGTGTACAAACCATTGAAACAACAGTATTTTAATTGTACTGGCCCTTTAAGAGGTGGACCTGGGAAGCTTACAGACCTTTAAAATTGGCAATACTTTAAGGTGACTGGCCTATGAAGAGGATGACCATGGAAGTGGACAGTCCTTAAAGATGCATTATTGTGTGTGGGTGGCCTTCTAAGAGACAACCCTGGGAATGGACAGACCTTTGGAAATGTCAATGTGGCTTATGAAGTGGAAATCCACTTGAACATGTGACATGTTTTGATGACTGGCCCTTTAAGAGGCAGACCCTAGATATGGACAAACCCTTGAAGAGGTGACAAATTTAGGGAATTATGTCCTTTAAGAGGTTGACCAGGGTTGTGTACAAACCATTGAAACAACAGTATTTTAATTGTACTGGCCCTTTAAGAGGTGGACCTGGGAAGCTTACAGACCTTTAAAATTGGCAATACTTTAAGGTGACTGGCCTATGAAGAGGATGACCATGGAAGTGGACAGTCCTTAAAGATGCATTATTGTGTGTGGGTGGCCTTCTAAGAGACAACCCTGGGAATGGACAGACCTTTGGAAATGTCAATGTGGCTTATGAAGTGGAAAGCCACTTGAACATGTGACATGTTTTGCGGACTGGCCCTTTAAGAGGCAGACCCTAGAAGTGGACAAACCCTTGAAGAGGTGACAAATTTAGGGAATTACGTCCTTTAAGAGGTTGACCAGGGTTGTGTACAAACCCTCGAAACAACAGCATTTTAAGTGTACTAGCCCTTTAAGAGGTGGACCTGGGAAGCTTACGGACCTTTAAAATTGGCAATACTTTAAGGTGACTGGCCTATGAAGAGGATGACCATGGAAGTGGACAGTCCTTAAAGATGCATTATTGTGTGTGGGTGGCCTTCTAAGAGACAACCCTGGGAATGGACAGACCTTTGGAAATGTCAATGTGGCTTATGAAGTGGAAAGCCACTTGAACATGTGACATGTTTTGCGGACTGGCCCTTTAAGAGGCAGACCCTAGAAGTGGACAAACCCTTGAAGAGGTGACAAATTTAGGGAATTATGTCCTTTAAGAGGTTGACCAGGGTTGTGTACAAACCCTCGAAACAACAGCATTTTAAGTGTACTGGCCCTTTAAGAGGTGGACCTGGGAAGCTTACGGACCTTTAAAATTGGCAATACTTTAAGGTGACTGGCCTATGAAGAGGATGACCATGGAAGTGGACAGTCCTTAAAGATGCATTATTGTGTGTGGGTGGCCTTCTAAGAGACAACCATAGGAATGGACAGACCTTTGGAAATGTCAATGTGGCTTATGAAGTGGAAAGCCACTTGAACATGTGACATGTTTTGCGGACTGGCCCTTTAAGAGGCAGACCCTAGAAGTGGACAAACCCTTGAAGAGGTGACAAATTTAGGGAATTATGTCCTTTAAGAGGTTGACCAGGGTTGTGTACAAACCCTCGAAACAACAGCATTTTAAGTGTACTGGCCCTTTAAGAGGTGGACCTGGGAAGCTTACGGACCTTTAAAATTGGCAATACTTTAAGGTGACTGGCCTATGAAGAGGATGACCATGGAAGTGGACAGTCCTTAAAGATGCATTATTGTGTGTGGGTGGCCTTCTAAGAGACAACCCTGGGAATGGACAGACCTTTGGAAATGTCAATGTGGCTTATGAAGTGGAAAGCCACTTGAACATGTGACATGTTTTGCGGACTGGCCCTTTAAGAGGCAGACCCTAGAAGTGGACAAACCCTTGAAGAGGTGACAAATTTAGGGAATTATGTCCTTTAAGAGGTTGACCAGGGTTGTGTACAAACCCTTGAAACAACAGCATTTTAAGTGTACTGGCCCTTTAAGAGGTGGACCTGGGAAGCTTACAGACCTTTAAAATTGGCAATACTTTAAGGTGACTGGCCTATGAAGAGGATGACCATGGAAGTGGACAGTCCTTAAAGATGCATTATTGTGTGTGGGTGGCCTTCTAAGAGACAACCCTGGGAATGGACAGACCTTTGGAAATGTCAATGTGGCTTATGAAGTGGAAAGCCACTTGAACATGTGACATGTTTTGCGGACTGGCCCTTTAAGAGGCAGACCCTAGAAGTGGACAAACCCTTGAAGAGGTGACAAATTTAGGGAATTATGTCCTGTAAGAGGTTGACCAGGGTTGTGTACAAACCCTCGAAACAACAGCATTTTAAGTGTACTGGCCCTTTAAGAGGTGGACCTGGGAAGCTTACGGACCTTTAAAATTGGCAATACTTTAAGGTGACTGGCCTATGAAGAGGATGACCATGGAAGTGGACAGTCCTTAAAGATGCATTATTGTGTGTGGGTGGCCTTCTAAGAGACAACCCTGGGAATGGACAGACCTTTGGAAATGTCAATGTGGCTTATGAAGTGGAAAGCCACTTGAACATGTGACATGTTTTGCGGACTGGCCCTTTAAGAGGCAGACCCTAGAAGTGGACAAACCCTTGAAGAGGTGACAAATTTAGGGAATTATGTCCTTTAAGAGGTTGACCAGGGTTGTGTACAAACCCTTGAAACAACAGCATTTTAAGTGTACTGGCCCTTTAAGAGGTGGACCTGGGAAGCTTACGGACCTTTAAAATTGGCAATACTTTAAGGTGACTGGCCTATGAAGAGGATGACCATGGAAGTGGACAGTCCTTAAAGATGCATTATTGTGTGTGGGTGGCCTTCTAAGAGACAACCCTGGGAATGGACAGACCTTTGGAAATGTCAATGTGGCTTATGAAGTGGAAAGCCACTTGAACATGTGACATGTTTTGCGGACTGGCCCTTTAAGAGGCAGACCCTAGAAGTGGACAAACCCTTGAAGAGGTGACAAATTTAGGGAATTATGTCCTTTAAGAGGTTGACCAGGGTTGTGTACAAACCCTTGAAACAACAGCATTTTAAGTGTACTGGCCCTTTAAGAGGTGGACCTGGGAAGCTTACGGACCTTTAAAATTGGCAATACTTTAAGGTGACTGGCCTATGAAGAGGATGACCATGGAAGTGGACAGTCCTTAAAGATGCATTATTGTGTGTGGGTGGCCTTCTAAGAGACAACCCTGGGAATGGACAGACCTTTGGAAATGTCAATGTGGCTTATGAAGTGGAAATCCACTTGAACATGTGACATGTTTTGATGACTGGCCCTTTAAGAGGCAGACCCTAGATATGGACAAACCCTTGAAGAGGTGACAAATTTAGGGAATTATGTCCTTTAAGAGGTTGACCAGGGTTGTGTACAAACCATTGAAACAACAGTATTTTAATTGTACTGGCCCTTTAAGAGGTGGACCTGGGAAGCTTACAGACCTTTAAAATTGGCAATACTTTAAGGTGACTGGCCTATGAAGAGGATGACCATGGAAGTGGACAGTCCTTAAAGATGCATTATTGTGTGTGGGTGGCCTTCTAAGAGACAACCCTGGGAATGGACAGACCTTTGGAAATGTCAATGTGGCTTATGAAGTGGAAAGCCACTTGAACATGTGACATGTTTTGCGGACTGGCCCTTTAAGAGGCAGACCCTAGAAGTGGACAAACCCTTGAAGAGGTGACAAATTTAGGGAATTACGTCCTTTAAGAGGTTGACCAGGGTTGTGTACAAACCCTCGAAACAACAGCATTTTAAGTGTACTAGCCCTTTAAGAGGTGGACCTGGGAAGCTTACGGACCTTTAAAATTGGCAATACTTTAAGGTGACTGGCCTATGAAGAGGATGACCATGGAAGTGGACAGTCCTTAAAGATGCATTATTGTGTGTGGGTGGCCTTCTAAGAGACAACCCTGGGAATGGACAGACCTTTGGAAATGTCAATGTGGCTTATGAAGTGGAAAGCCACTTGAACATGTGACATGTTTTGCGGACTGGCCCTTTAAGAGGCAGACCCTAGAAGTGGACAAACCCTTGAAGAGGTGACAAATTTAGGGAATTATGTCCTTTAAGAGGTTGACCAGGGTTGTGTACAAACCCTTGAAACAACAGCATTTTAAGTGTACTGGCCCTTTAAGAGGTGGACCTGGGAAGCTTACAGACCTTTAAAATTGGCAATACTTTAAGGTGACTGGCCTATGAAGAGGATGACCATGGAAGTGGACAGTCCTTAAAGATGCATTATTGTGTGTGGGTGGCCTTCTAAGAGACAACCCTGGGAATGGACAGACCTTTGGAAATGTCAATGTGGCTTATGAAGTGGAAAGCCACTTGAACATGTGACATGTTTTGCGGACTGGCCCTTTAAGAGGCAGACCCTAGAAGTGGACAAACCCTTGAAGAGGTGACAAATTTAGGGAATTACGTCCTTTAAGAGGTTGACCAGGGTTGTGTACAAACCCTCGAAACAACAGCATTTTAAGTGTACTGGCCCTTTAAGAGGTGGACCTGGGAAGCTTACGGACCTTTAAAATTGGCAATACTTTAAGGTGACTGGCCTATGAAGAGGATGACCATGGAAGTGGACAGTCCTTAAAGATGCATTATTGTGTGTGGGTGGCCTTCTAAGAGACAACCCTGGGAATGGACAGACCTTTGGAAATGTCAATGTGGCTTATGAAGTGGAAAGCCACTTGAACATGTGACATGTTTTGATGACTGGCCCTTTAAGAGGCAGACCCTAGAAGTGGACAAACCCTTGAAGAGGTGACAAATTTAGGGAATTATGTCCTTTAAGAGGTTGACCAGGGTTGTGTACAAACCCTTGAAACAACAGCATTTTAAGTGTACTGGCCCTTTAAGAGGTGGACCTGGGAAGCTTACAGACCTTTAAAATTGGCAATACTTTAAGGTGACTGGCCTATGAAGAGGATGACCATGGAAGTGGACAGTCCTTAAAGATGCATTATTGTGTGTGGGTGGCCTTCTAAGAGACAACCCTGGGAATGGACAGACCTTTGGAAATGTCAATGTGGCTTATGAAGTGGAAAGCCACTTGAACATGTGACATGTTTTGCGGACTGGCCCTTTAAGAGGCAGACCCTAGAAGTGGACAAACCCTTGAAGAGGTGACAAATTTAGGGAATTATGTCCTTTAAGAGGTTAACCAGGGTTGTGTACAAACCCTCGAAACAACAGCATTTTAAGTGTACTGGCCCTTTAAGAGGTGGACCTGGGAAGCTTACGGACCTTTAAAATTGGCAATACTTTAAGGTGACTGGCCTATGAAGAGGATGACCATGGAAGTGGACAGTCCTTAAAGATGCATTATTGTGTGTGGGTGGCCTTCTAAGAGACAACCCTGGGAATGGACAGACCTTTGGAAATGTCAATGTGGCTTATGAAGTGGAAAGCCACTTGAACATGTGACATGTTTTGCGGACTGGCCCTTTAAGAGGCAGACCCTAGAAGTGGACAAACCCTTGAAGAGGTGACAAATTTAGGGAATTATGTCCTTTAAGAGGTTGACCAGGGTTGTGTACAAACCCTCAAAACAACAGCATTTTAAGTGTACTGGCCCTTTAAGAGGTGGACCTGGGAAGCTTACGGACCTTTAAAATTGGCAATACTTTAAGGTGACTGGCCTATGAAGAGGATGACCATGGAAGTGGACAGTCCTTAAAGATGCATTATTGTGTGTGGGTGGCCTTCTAAGAGACAACCATAGGAATGGACAGACCTTTGGAAATGTCAATTTGGCTTATGAAGTGGAAAGCCACTTGAACATGTGACATGTTTTGCGGACTGGCCCTTTAAGAGGCAGACCCTAGAAGTGGACAAACCCTTGAAGAGGTGACAAATTTAGGGAATTATGTCCTTTAAGAGGTTGACCAGGGTTGTGTACAAACCCTTGAAACAACAGCATTTTAAGTGTACTGGCCCTTTAAGAGGTGGACCTGGGAAGCTTACGGACCTTTAAAATTGGCAATACTTTAAGGTGACTGGCCTATGAAGAGGATGACCATGGAAGTGGACAGTCCTTAAAGATGCATTATTGTGTGTGGGTGGCCTTCTAAGAGACAACCCTGGGAATGACAGACCTTTGGAAATGTCAATGTGGCTTATGAAGTGGAAAGCCACTTGAACATGTGACATGTTTTGCGGACTGGCCCTTTAAGAGGCAGACCCTAGAAGTGGACAAACCCTTGAAGAGGTGACAAATTTAGGGAATTATGTCCTTTAAGAGGTTGACCAGGGTTGTGTACAAACCCTCAAAACAACAGCATTTTAAGTGTACTGGCCCTTTAAGAGGTGGACCTGGGAAGCTTACGGACCTTTAAAATTGGCAATACTTTAAGGTGACTGGCCTATGAAGAGGATGACCATGGAAGTGGACAGTCCTTAAAGATGCATTATTGTGTGTGGGTGGCCTTCTAAGAGACAACCATAGGAATGGACAGACCTTTGGAAATGTCAATGTGGCTTATGAAGTGGAAAGCCACTTGAACATGTGACATGTTTTGCGGACTGGCCCTTTAAGAGGCAGACCCTAGAAGTGGACAAACCCTTGAAGAGGTGACAAATTTAGGGAATTATGTCCTTTAAGAGGTTGACCAGGGTTGTGTACAAACCCTTGAAACAACAGCATTTTAAGTGTACTGGCCCTTTAAGAGGTGGACCTGGGAAGCTTACGGACCTTTAAAATTGGCAATACTTTAAGGTGACTGGCCTATGAAGAGGATGACCATGGAAGTGGACAGTCCTTAAAGATGCATTATTGTGTGTGGGTGGCCTTCTAAGAGACAACCCTGGGAATGACAGACCTTTGGAAATGTCAATGTGGCTTATGAAGTGGAAAGCCACTTGAACATGTGACATGTTTTGCGGACTGGCCCTTTAAGAGGCAGACCCTAGAAGTGGACAAACCCTTGAAGAGGTGACAAATTTAGGGAATTATGTCCTTTAAGAGGTTGACCAGGGTTGTGTACAAACCCTCAAAACAACAGCATTTTAAGTGTACTGGCCCTTTAAGAGGTGGACCTGGGAAGCTTACGGACCTTTAAAATTGGCAATACTTTAAGGTGACTGGCCTATGAAGAGGATGACCATGGAAGTGGACAGTCCTTAAAGATGCATTATTGTGTGTGGGTGGCCTTCTAAGAGACAACCATAGGAATGGACAGACCTTTGGAAATGTCAATGTGGCTTATGAAGTGGAAAGCCACTTGAACATGTGACATGTTTTGCGGACTGGCCCTTTAAGAGGCAGACCCTAGAAGTGGACAAACCCTTGAAGAGGTGACAAATTTAGGGAATTATGTCCTTTAAGAGGTTGACCAGGGTTGTGTACAAACCCTCGAAACAACAGCATTTTAAGTGTACTGGCCCTTTAAGAGGTGGACCTGGGAAGCTTACGGACCTTTAAAATTGGCAATACTTTAAGGTGACTGGCCTATGAAGAGGATGACCATGGAAGTGGACAGTCCTTAAAGATGCATTATTGTGTGTGGGTGGCCTTCTAAGAGACAACCATGGGAATGGACAGACCTTTGGAAATGTCAATGTGGCTTATGAAGTGGAAAGCCACTTGAACATGTGACATGTTTTGTGGACTGGCCCTTTAAGAGGCAGACCCTAGAAGTGGACAAACCCTTGAAGAGGTGACAAATTTAGGGAATTACGTCCTTTAAGAGGTTGACCAGGGTTGTGTACAAACCCTCGAAACAACAGCATTTTAAGTGTACTAGCCCTTTAAGAGGTGGACCTGGGAAGCTTACGGACCTTTAAAATTGGCAATACTTTAAGGTGACTGGCCTATGAAGAGGATGACCATGGAAGTGGACAGTCCTTAAAGATGCATTATTGTGTGTGGGTGGCCTTCTAAGAGACAACCCTGGGAATGGACAGACCTTTGGAAATGTCAATGTGGCTTATGAAGTGGAAAGCCACTTGAACATGTGACATGTTTTGCGGACTGGCCCTTTAAGAGGCAGACCCTAGAAGTGGACAAACCCTTGAAGAGGTGACAAATTTAGGGAATTATGTCCTTTAAGAGGTTGACCAGGGTTGTGTACAAACCCTTGAAACAACAGCATTTTAAGTGTACTGGCCCTTTAAGAGGTGGACCTGGGAAGCTTACGGACCTTTAAAATTGGCAATACTTTAAGGTGACTGGCCTATGAAGAGGATGACCATGGAAGTGGACAGTCCTTAAAGATGCATTATTGTGTGTGGGTGGCCTTCTAAGAGACAACCCTGGGAATGGACAGACCTTTGGAAATGTCAATGTGGCTTATGAAGTGGAAAGCCACTTGAACATGTGACATGTTTTGCGGACTGGCCCTTTAAGAGGCAGACCCTAGAAGTGGACAAACCCTTGAAGAGGTGACAAATTTAGGGAATTATGTCCTTTAAGAGGTTGACCAGGGTTGTGTACAAACCCTTGAAACAACAGCATTTTAAGTGTACTGGCCCTTTAAGAGGTGGACCTGGGAAGCTTACAGACCTTTAAAATTGGCAATACTTTAAGGTGACTGGCCTATGAAGAGGATGACCATGGAAGTGGACAGTCCTTAAAGATGCATTATTGTGTGTGGGTGGCCTTCTAAGAGACAACCCTGGGAATGGACAGACCTTTGGAAATGTCAATGTGGCTTATGAAGTGGAAAGCCACTTGAACATGTGACATGTTTTGCGGACTGGCCCTTTAAGAGGCAGACCCTAGAAGTGGACAAACCCTTGAAGAGGTGACAAATTTAGGGAATTATGTCCTGTAAGAGGTTGACCAGGGTTGTGTACAAACCCTCGAAACAACAGCATTTTAAGTGTACTGGCCCTTTAAGAGGTGGACCTGGGAAGCTTACGGACCTTTAAAATTGGCAATACTTTAAGGTGACTGGCCTATGAAGAGGATGACCATGGAAGTGGACAGTCCTTAAAGATGCATTATTGTGTGTGGGTGGCCTTCTAAGAGACAACCCTGGGAATGGACAGACCTTTGGAAATGTCAATGTGGCTTATGAAGTGGAAATCCACTTGAACATGTGACATGTTTTGATGACTGGCCCTTTAAGAGGCAGACCCTAGATATGGACAAACCCTTGAAGAGGTGACAAATTTAGGGAATTATGTCCTTTAAGAGGTTGACCAGGGTTGTGTACAAACCATTGAAACAACAGTATTTTAATTGTACTGGCCCTTTAAGAGGTGGACCTGGGAAGCTTACAGACCTTTAAAATTGGCAATACTTTAAGGTGACTGGCCTATGAAGAGGATGACCATGGAAGTGGACAGTCCTTAAAGATGCATTATTGTGTGTGGGTGGCCTTCTAAGAGACAACCATGGGAATGGACAGACCTTTGGAAATGTCAATGTGGCTTATGAAGTGGAAAGCCACTTGAACATGTGACATGTTTTGCGGACTGGCCCTTTAAGAGGCAGACCCTAGAAGTGGACAAACCCTTGAAGAGGTGACAAATTTAGGGAATTACGTCCTTTAAGAGGTTGACCAGGGTTGTGTACAAACGATCGAAACAACAGCATTTTAAGTGTACTAGCCCTTTAAGAGGTGGACCTGGGAAGCTTACGGACCTTTAAAATTGGCAATACTTTAAGGTGACTGGCCTATGAAGAGGATGACCATGGAAGTGGACAGTCCTTAAAGATGCATTATTGTGTGTGGGTGGCCTTCTAAGAGACAACCCTGGGAATGGACAGACCTTTGGAAATGTCAATGTGGCTTATGAAGTGGAAAGCCACTTGAACATGTGACATGTTTTGCGGACTGGCCCTTTAAGAGGCAGACCCTAGAAGTGGACAAACCCTTGAAGAGGTGACAAATTTAGGGAATTATGTCCTTTAAGAGGTTGACCAGGGTTGTGTACAAACCCTTGAAACAACAGCATTTTAAGTGTACTGGCCCTTTAAGAGGTGGACCTGGGAAGCTTACAGACCTTTAAAATTGGCAATACTTTAAGGTGACTGGCCTATGAAGAGGATGACCATGGAAGTGGACAGTCCTTAAAGATGCATTATTGTGTGTGGGTGGCCTTCTAAGAGACAACCCTGGGAATGGACAGACCTTTGGAAATGTCAATGTGGCTTATGAAGTGGAAAGCCACTTGAACATGTGACATGTTTTGCGGACTGGCCCTTTAAGAGGCAGACCCTAGAAGTGGACAAACCCTTGAAGAGGTGACAAATTTAGGGAATTACGTCCTTTAAGAGGTTGACCAGGGTTGTGTACAAACCCTCGAAACAACAGCATTTTAAGTGTACTGGCCCTTTAAGAGGTGGACCTGGGAAGCTTACGGACCTTTAAAATTGGCAATACTTTAAGGTGACTGGCCTATGAAGAGGATGACCATGGAAGTGGACAGTCCTTAAAGATGCATTATTGTGTGTGGGTGGCCTTCTAAGAGACAACCCTGGGAATGGACAGACCTTTGGAAATGTCAATGTGGCTTATGAAGTGGAAAGCCACTTGAACATGTGACATGTTTTGATGACTGGCCCTTTAAGAGGCAGACCCTAGAAGTGGACAAACCCTTGAAGAGGTGACAAATTTAGGGAATTATGTCCTTTAAGAGGTTGACCAGGGTTGTGTACAAACCCTTGAAACAACAGCATTTTAAGTGTACTGGCCCTTTAAGAGGTGGACCTGGGAAGCTTACAGACCTTTAAAATTGGCAATACTTTAAGGTGACTGGCCTATGAAGAGGATGACCATGGAAGTGGACAGTCCTTAAAGATGCATTATTGTGTGTGGGTGGCCTTCTAAGAGACAACCCTGGGAATGGACAGACCTTTGGAAATGTCAATGTGGCTTATGAAGTGGAAAGCCACTTGAACATGTGACATGTTTTGCGGACTGGCCCTTTAAGAGGCAGACCCTAGAAGTGGACAAACCCTTGAAGAGGTGACAAATTTAGGGAATTATGTCCTTTAAGAGGTTGACCAGGGTTGTGTACAAACCCTTGAAACAACAGCATTTTAAGTGTACTGGCCCTTTAAGAGGTGGACCTGGGAAGCTTACAGACCTTTAAAATTGGCAATACTTTAAGGTGACTGGCCTATGAAGAGGATGACCATGGAAGTGGACAGTCCTTAAAGATGCATTATTGTGTGTGGGTGGCCTTCTAAGAGACAACCATAGGAATGGACAGACCTTTGGAAATGTCAATGTGGCTTATGAAGTGGAAAGCCACTTGAACATGTGACATGTTTTGCGGACTGGCCCTTTAAGAGGCAGACCCTAGAAGTGGACAAACCCTTGAAGAGGTGACAAATTTAGGGAATTATGTCCTTTAAGAGGTTGACCAGGGTTGTGTACAAACCCTCGAAACAACAGCATTTTAAGTGTACTGGCCCTTTAAGAGGTGGACCTGGGAAGCTTACGGACCTTTAAAATTGGCAATACTTTAAGGTGACTGGCCTATGAAGAGGATGACCATGGAAGTGGACAGTCCTTAAAGATGCATTATTGTGTGTGGGTGGCCTTCTAAGAGACAACCATAGGAATGGACAGACCTTTGGAAATGTCAATGTGGCTTATGAAGTGGAAAGCCACTTGAACATGTGACATGTTTTGCGGACTGGCCCTTTAAGAGGCAGACCCTAGAAGTGGACAAACCCTTGAAGAGGTGACAAATTTAGGGAATTATGTCCTTTAAGAGGTTGACCAGGGTTGTGTACAAACCCTCGAAACAACAGCATTTTAAGTGTACTGGCCCTTTAAGAGGTGGACCTGGGAAGCTTACGGACCTTTAAAATTGGCAATACTTTAAGGTGACTGGCCTATGAAGAGGATGACCATGGAAGTGGACAGTCCTTAAAGATGCATTATTGTGTGTGGGTGGCCTTCTAAGAGACAACCATAGGAATGGACAGACCTTTGGAAATGTCAATGTGGCTTATGAAGTGGAAAGCCACTTGAACATGTGACATGTTTTGCGGACTGGCCCTTTAAGAGGCAGACCCTAGAAGTGGACAAACCCTTGAAGAGGTGACAAATTTAGGGAATTATGTCCTTTAAGAGGTTGACCAGGGTTGTGTACAAACCCTCGAAACAACAGCATTTTAAGTGTACTGGCCCTTTAAGAGGTGGACCTGGGAAGCTTACGGACCTTTAAAATTGGCAATACTTTAAGGTGACTGGCCTATGAAGAGGATGACCATGGAAGTGGACAGTCCTTAAAGATGCATTATTGTGTGTGGGTGGCCTTCTAAGAGACAACCCTGGGAATGGACAGACCTTTGGAAATGTCAATGTGGCTTATGAAGTGGAAAGCCACTTGAACATGTGACATGTTTTGCGGACTGGCCCTTTAAGAGGCAGACCCTAGAAGTGGACAAACCCTTGAAGAGGTGACAAATTTAGGGAATTATGTCCTGTAAGAGGTTGACCAGGGTTGTGTACAAACCCTCGAAACAACAGCATTTTAAGTGTACTGGCCCTTTAAGAGGTGGACCTGGGAAGCTTACGGACCTTTAAAATTGGCAATACTTTAAGGTGACTGGCCTATGAAGAGGATGACCATGGAAGTGGACAGTCCTTAAAGATGCATTATTGTGTGTGGGTGGCCTTCTAAGAGACAACCCTGGGAATGGACAGACCTTTGGAAATGTCAATGTGGCTTATGAAGTGGAAAGCCACTTGAACATGTGACATGTTTTGCGGACTGGCCCTTTAAGAGGCAGACCCTAGAAGTGGACAAATCCTTGAAGAGGTGACAAATTTAGGGAATTATGTCCTTTAAGAGGTTGACCAGGGTTGTGTACAAACCCTTGAAACAACAGCATTTTAAGTGTACTGGCCCTTTAAGAGGTGGACCTGGGAAGCTTACGGACCTTTAAAATTGGCAATACTTTAAGGTGACTGGCCTATGAAGAGGATGACCATGGAAGTGGACAGTCCTTAAAGATGCATTATTGTGTGTGGGTGGCCTTCTAAGAGACAACCCTGGGAATGGACAGACCTTTGGAAATGTCAATGTGGCTTATGAAGTGGAAAGCCACTTGAACATGTGACATGTTTTGCGGACTGGCCCTTTAAGAGGCAGACCCTAGAAGTGGACAAACCCTTGAAGAGGTGACAAATTTAGGGAATTATGTCCTTTAAGAGGTTGACCAGGGTTGTGTACAAACCCTTGAAACAACAGCATTTTAAGTGTACTAGCCCTTTAAGAGGTGGACCTGGGAAGCTTACGGACCTTTAAAATTGGCAATACTTTAAGGTGACTGGCCTATGAAGAGGATGACCATGGAAGTGGACAGTCCTTAAAGATGCATTATTGTGTGTGGGTGGCCTTCTAAGAGACAACCCTGGGAATGGACAGACCTTTGGAAATGTCAATGTGGCTTATGAAGTGGAAATCCACTTGAACATGTGACATGTTTTGATGACTGGCCCTTTAAGAGGCAGACCCTAGATATGGACAAACCCTTGAAGAGGTGACAAATTTAGGGAATTATGTCCTTTAAGAGGTTGACCAGGGTTGTGTACAAACCATTGAAACAACAGTATTTTAATTGTACTGGCCCTTTAAGAGGTGGACCTGGGAAGCTTACAGACCTTTAAAATTGGCAATACTTTAAGGTGACTGGCCTATGAAGAGGATGACCATGGAAGTGGACAGTCCTTAAAGATGCATTATTGTGTGTGGGTGGCCTTCTAAGAGACAACCCTGGGAATGGACAGACCTTTGGAAATGTCAATGTGGCTTATGAAGTGGAAAGCCACTTGAACATGTGACATGTTTTGCGGACTGGCCCTTTAAGAGGCAGACCCTAGAAGTGGACAAACCCTTGAAGAGGTGACAAATTTAGGGAATTACGTCCTTTAAGAGGTTGACCAGGGTTGTGTACAAACCCTCGAAACAACAGCATTTGAAGTGTACTAGCCCTTTAAGAGGTGGACCTGGGAAGCTTACGGACCTTTAAAATTGGCAATACTTTAAGGTGACTGGCCTATGAAGAGGATGACCATGGAAGTGGACAGTCCTTAAAGATGCATTATTGTGTGTGGGTGGCCTTCTAAGAGACAACCCTGGGAATGGACAGACCTTTGGAAATGTCAATGTGGCTTATGAAGTGGAAAGCCACTTGAACATGTGACATGTTTTGCGGACTGGCCCTTTAAGAGGCAGACCCTAGAAGTGGACAAACCCTTGAAGAGGTGACAAATTTAGGGAATTATGTCCTTTAAGAGGTTGACCAGGGTTGTGTACAAACCCTTGAAACAACAGCATTTTAAGTGTACTGGCCCTTTAAGAGGTGGACCTGGGAAGCTTACAGACCTTTAAAATTGGCAATACTTTAAGGTGACTGGCCTATGAAGAGGATGACCATGGAAGTGGACAGTCCTTAAAGATGCATTATTGTGTGTGGGTGGCCTTCTAAGAGACAACCCTGGGAATGGACAGACCTTTGGAAATGTCAATGTGGCTTATGAAGTGGAAAGCCACTTGAACATGTGACATGTTTTGCGGACTGGCCCTTTAAGAGGCAGACCCTAGAAGTGGACAAACCCTTGAAGAGGTGACAAATTTAGGGAATTACGTCCTTTAAGAGGTTGACCAGGGTTGTGTACAAACCCTCGAAACAACAGCATTTTAAGTGTACTGGCCCTTTAAGAGGTGGACCTGGGAAGCTTACGGACCTTTAAAATTGGCAATACTTTAAGGTGACTGGCCTATGAAGAGGATGACCATGGAAGTGGACAGTCCTTAAAGATGCATTATTGTGTGTGGGTGGCCTTCTAAGAGACAACCCTGGGAATGGACAGACCTTTGGAAATGTCAATGTGGCTTATGAAGTGGAAAGCCACTTGAACATGTGACATGTTTTGATGACTGGCCCTTTAAGAGGCAGACCCTAGAAGTGGACAAACCCTTGAAGAGGTGACAAATTTAGGGAATTATGTCCTTTAAGAGGTTGACCAGGGTTGTGTACAAACCCTTGAAACAACAGCATTTTAAGTGTACTGGCCCTTTAAGAGGTGGACCTGGGAAGCTTACAGACCTTTAAAATTGGCAATACTTTAAGGTGACTGGCCTATGAAGAGGATGACCATGGAAGTGGACAGTCCTTAAAGATGCATTATTGTGTGTGGGTGGCTTTCTAAGAGACAACCCTGGGAATGGACAGACCTTTGGAAATGTCAATGTGGCTTATGAAGTGGAAAGCCACTTGAACATGTGACATGTTTTGCGGACTGGCCCTTTAAGAGGCAGACCCTAGAAGTGGACAAACCCTTGAAGAGGTGACAAATTTAGGGAATTATGTCCTTTAAGAGGTTGACCAGGGTTGTGTACAAACCCTTGAAACAACAGCATTTTAAGTGTACTGGCCCTTTAAGAGGTGGACCTGGGAAGCTTACAGACCTTTAAAATTGGCAATACTTTAAGGTGACTGGCCTATGAAGAGGATGACCATGGAAGTGGACAGTCCTTAAAGATGCATTATTGTGTGTGGGTGGCCTTCTAAGAGAACCCTGGGAATGGACAGACCTTTGGAAATGTCAATGTGGCTTATGAAGTGGAAAGCCACTTGAACATGTGACATGTTTTGCGGACTGGCCCTTTAAGAGGCAGACCCTAGAAGTGGACAAACCCTTGAAGAGGTGACAAATTTAGGGAATTATGTCCTTTAAGAGGTTGACCAGGGTTGTGTACAAACCCTTGAAACAACAGCATTTTAAGTGTACTGGCCCTTTAAGAGGTGGACCTGGGAAGCTTACCGACCTTTAAAATTGGCAATACTTTAAGGTGACTGGCCTATGAAGAGGATGACCATGGAAGTGGACAGTCCTTAAAGATGCATTATTGTGTGTGGGTGGCCTTCTAAGAGACAACCCTGGGAATGGACAGACCTTTGGAAATGTCAATGTGGCTTATGAAGTGGAAAGCCACTTGAACATGTGACATGTTTTGCGGACTGGCCCTTTAAGAGGCAGACCCTAGAAGTGGACAAACCCTTGAAGAGGTGACAAATTTAGGGAATTATGTCCTTTAAGAGGTTGACCAGGGTTGTGTACAAACCCTCAAAACAACAGCATTTTAAGTGTACTGGCCCTTTAAGAGGTGGACCTGGGAAGCTTACGGACCTTTAAAATTGGCAATACTTTAAGGTGACTGGCCTATGAAGAGGATGACCATGGAAGTGGACAGTCCTTAAAGATGCATTATTGTGTGTGGGTGGCCTTCTAAGAGACAACCATAGGAATGGACAGACCTTAGGAAATGTCAATGTGGCTTATGAAGTGGAAAGCCACTTGAACATGTGACATGTTTTGCGGACTGGCCCTTTAAGAGGCAGACCCTAGAAGTGGACACACCCTTGAAGAGGTGACAAATTTAGGGAATTATGTCCTTTAAGAGGTTGACCAGGGTTGTGTACAAACCCTCGAAACAACAGCATTTTAAGTGTACTGGCCCTTTAAGAGGTGGACCTGGGAAGCTTACGGACCTTTAAAATTGGCAATACTTTAAGGTGACTGGCCTATGAAGAGGATGACCATGGAAGTGGACAGTCCTTAAAGATGCATTATTGTGTGTGGGTGGCCTTCTAAGAGACACCCCTGGGAATGGACAGACCTTTGGAAATGTCAATGTGGCTTATGAAGTGGAAATCCACTTGAACATGTGACATGTTTTGCGGACTGGCCCTTTAAGAGGCAGACCCTAGAAGTGGACACACCCTTGAAGAGGTGACAAATTTAGGGAATTATGTCCTTTAAGAGGTTGACCAGGGTTGTGTACAAACCCTCGAAACAACAGCATTTTAAGTGTACTGGCCCTTTAAGAGGTGGACCTGGGAAGCTTACGGACCTTTAAAATTGGCAATACTTTAAGGTGACTGGCCTATGAAGAGGATGACCATGGAAGTGGACAGTCCTTAAAGATGCATTATTGTGTGTGGGTGGCCTTCTAAGAGACACCCCTGGGAATGGACAGACCTTTGGAAATGTCAATGTGGCTTATGAAGTGGAAATCCACTTGAACATGTGACATGTTTTGATGACTGGCCCTTTAAGAGGCAGACCCTAGATATGGACAAACCCTTGAAGAGGTGACAAATTTAGGGAATTATGTCCTTTAAGAGGTTGACCAGGGTTGTGTACAAACCCTTGAAACAACAGTATTTTAAGTGTACTGGCCCTTTAAGAGGTGGACCTGGGAAGCTTACAGACCTTTAAAATTGGCAATACTTTAAGGTGACTGGCCTATGAAGAGGATGACCATGGAAGTGGACAGTCCTTAAAGATGCATTATTGTGTGTGGGTGGCCTTCTAAGAGACACCCCTGGGAATGGACAGACCTTTGGAAATGTCAATGTGGCTTATGAAGTGGAAATCCACTTGAACATGTGACATGTTTTGATGACTGGCCCTTTAAGAGGCAGACCCTAGATATGGACAAACCCTTGAAGAGGTGACAAATTTAGGGAATTATGTCCTTTAGGAGGTTGACCAGGGTTGTGTACAAACCCTTGAAACAACAGTATTTTAAGTGTACTGGCCCTTTAAGAGGTGGACCTGGGAAGCTTACAGACCTTTAAAATTGGCAATACTTTAAGGTGACTGGCCTATGAAGAGGATGACCATGGAAGTGGACAGTCCTTAAAGATGCATTATTGTGTAAGGGTGGCCTTCTAAGAGACAACCCTGGGAATGGACAGACCTTTGGAAATGTCAATGTGGCTTATGAAGTGGAAAGCCACTTGAACATGTGACATGTTTTGCAGACTGGCCCTTTAAGAGGCAGACCCTAGAAGTGGACACACCCTTGAAGAGGTGACAAATTTAGGGAATTATGTCCTTTAAGAGGTTGACCAGGGTTGTGTACAAACCCTCAAAACAACAGCATTTTAAGTGTACTGGCCCTTTAAGAGGTGGACCTGGGAAGCTTACGGACCTTTAAAATTGGCAATACTTTAAGGTGACTGGCCTATGAAGAGGATGACCATGGAAGTGGACAGTCCTTAAAGATGCATTATTGTGTGTGGGTGGCCTTCTAAGAGACAACCCTGGGAATGGACAGACCTTTGGAAATGTCAATGTGGCTTATGAAGTGGAAAGCCACTTGAACATGTGACATGTTTTGATGACTGGCCCTTTAAGAGGCAGACCCTAGAAGTGGACAAACCCTTGAAGAGGTGACAAATTTAGGGAATTATGTCCTTTAAGAGGTTGACCAGGGTTGTGTACAAACCCTTGAAACAACAGCATTTTAAGTGTACTGGCCCTTTAAGAGGTGGACCTGGGAAGCTTACGGACCTTTAAAATTGGCAATACTTTAAGGTGACTGGCCTATGAAGAGGATGACCATGGAAGTGGACAGTCCTTAAAGATGCATTATTGTGTGTGGGTGGCCTTCTAAGAGACAACCCTGGGAATGGACAGACCTTTGGAAATGTCAATGTGGCTTATGAAGTGGAAAGCCACTTGAACATGTGACATGTTTTGCGGACTGGCCCTTTAAGAGGCAGACCCTAGAAGTGGACACACCCTTGAAGAGGTGACAAATTTAGGGAATTATGTCCTTTAAGAGGTTGACCAGGGTTGTGTACAAACCCTCGAAACAACAGCATTTTAAGTGTACTGGCCCTTTAAGAGGTGGACCTGGGAAGCTTACGGACCTTTAAAATTGGCAATACTTTAAGGTGACTGGCCTATGAAGAGGATGACCATGGAAGTGGACAGTCCTTAAAGATGCATTATTGTGTGTGGGTGGCCTTCTAAGAGACACCCCTGGGAATGGACAGACCTTTGGAAATGTCAATGTGGCTTATGAAGTGGAAATCCACTTGAACATGTGACATGTTTTGCGGACTGGCCCTTTAAGAGGCAGACCCTAGAAGTGGACACACCCTTGAAGAGGTGACAAATTTAGGGAATTATGTCCTTTAAGAGGTTGACCAGGGTTGTGTACAAACCCTCGAAACAACAGCATTTTAAGTGTACTGGCCCTTTAAGAGGTGGACCTGGGAAGCTTACGGACCTTTAAAATTGGCAATACTTTAAGGTGACTGGCCTATGAAGAGGATGACCATGGAAGTGGACAGTCCTTAAAGATGCATTATTGTGTGTGGGTGGCCTTCTAAGAGACACCCCTGGGAATGGACAGACCTTTGGAAATGTCAATGTGGCTTATGAAGTGGAAATCCACTTGAACATGTGACATGTTTTGATGACTGGCCCTTTAAGAGGCAGACCCTAGATATGGACAAACCCTTGAAGAGGTGACAAATTTAGGGAATTATGTCCTTTAAGAGGTTGACCAGGGTTGTGTACAAACCCTTGAAACAACAGTATTTTAAGTGTACTGGCCCTTTAAGAGGTGGACCTGGGAAGCTTACAGACCTTTAAAATTGGCAATACTTTAAGGTGACTGGCCTATGAAGAGGATGACCATGGAAGTGGACAGTCCTTAAAGATGCATTATTGTGTGTGGGTGGCCTTCTAAGAGACACCCCTGGGAATGGACAGACCTTTGGAAATGTCAATGTGGCTTATGAAGTGGAAATCCACTTGAACATGTGACATGTTTTGATGACTGGCCCTTTAAGAGGCAGACCCTAGATATGGACAAACCCTTGAAGAGGTGACAAATTTAGGGAATTATGTCCTTTAGGAGGTTGACCAGGGTTGTGTACAAACCCTTGAAACAACAGTATTTTAAGTGTACTGGCCCTTTAAGAGGTGGACCTGGGAAGCTTACAGACCTTTAAAATTGGCAATACTTTAAGGTGACTGGCCTATGAAGAGGATGACCATGGAAGTGGACAGTCCTTAAAGATGCATTATTGTGTAAGGGTGGCCTTCTAAGAGACAACCCTGGGAATGGACAGACCTTTGGAAATGTCAATGTGGCTTATGAAGTGGAAAGCCACTTGAACATGTGACATGTTTTGCGGACTGGCCCTTTAAGAGGCAGACCCTAGAAGTGGACACACCCTTGAAGAGGTGACAAATTTAGGGAATTATGTCCTTTAAGAGGTTGACCAGGGTTGTGTACAAACCCTCAAAACAACAGCATTTTAAGTGTACTGGCCCTTTAAGAGGTGGACCTGGGAAGCTTACGGACCTTTAAAATTGGCAATACTTTAAGGTGACTGGCCTATGAAGAGGATGACCATGGAAGTGGACAGTCCTTAAAGATGCATTATTGTGTGTGGGTGGCCTTCTAAGAGACAACCCTGGGAATGGACAGACCTTTGGAAATGTCAATGTGGCTTATGAAGTGGAAAGCCACTTGAACATGTGACATGTTTTGATGACTGGCCCTTTAAGAGGCAGACCCTAGAAGTGGACAAACCCTTGAAGAGGTGACAAATTTAGGGAATTATGTCCTTTAAGAGGTTGACCAGGGTTGTGTACAAACCCTTGAAACAACAGCATTTTAAGTGTACTGGCCCTTTAAGAGGTGGACCTGGGAAGCTTACGGACCTTTAAAATTGGCAATACTTTAAGGTGACTGGCCTATGAAGAGGATGACCATGGAAGTGGACAGTCCTTAAAGATGCATTATTGTGTGTGGGTGGCCTTCTAAGAGACAACCCTGGGAATGGACAGACCTTTGGAAATGTCAATGTGGCTTATGAAGTGGAAAGCCACTTGAACATGTGACATGTTTTGCGGACTGGCCCTTTAAGAGGCAGACCCTAGAAGTGGACACACCCTTGAAGAGGTGACAAATTTAGGGAATTATGTCCTTTAAGAGGTTGACCAGGGTTGTGTACAAACCCTCGAAACAACAGCATTTTAAGTGTACTGGCCCTTTAAGAGGTGGACCTGGGAAGCTTACGGACCTTTAAAATTGGCAATACTTTAAGGTGACTGGCCTATGAAGAGGATGACCATGGAAGTGGACAGTCCTTAAAGATGCATTATTGTGTGTGGGTGGCCTTCTAAGAGACACCCCTGGGAATGGACAGACCTTTGGAAATGTCAATGTGGCTTATGAAGTGGAAATCCACTTGAACATGTGACATGTTTTGCGGACTGGCCCTTTAAGAGGCAGACCCTAGAAGTGGACACACCCTTGAAGAGGTGACAAATTTAGGGAATTATGTCCTTTAAGAGGTTGACCAGGGTTGTGTACAAACCCTCGAAACAACAGCATTTTAAGTGTACTGGCCCTTTAAGAGGTGGACCTGGGAAGCTTACGGACCTTTAAAATTGGCAATACTTTAAGGTGACTGGCCTATGAAGAGGATGACCATGGAAGTGGACAGTCCTTAAAGATGCATTATTGTGTGTGGGTGGCCTTCTAAGAGACACCCCTGGGAATGGACAGACCTTTGGAAATGTCAATGTGGCTTATGAAGTGGAAATCCACTTGAACATGTGACATGTTTTGATGACTGGCCCTTTAAGAGGCAGACCCTAGATATGGACAAACCCTTGAAGAGGTGACAAATTTAGGGAATTATGTCCTTTAAGAGGTTGACCAGGGTTGTGTACAAACCCTTGAAACAACAGTATTTTAAGTGTACTGGCCCTTTAAGAGGTGGACCTGGGAAGCTTACAGACCTTTAAAATTGGCAATACTTTAAGGTGACTGGCCTATGAAGAGGATGACCATGGAAGTGGACAGTCCTTAAAGATGCATTATTGTGTGTGGGTGGCCTTCTAAGAGACACCCCTGGGAATGGACAGACCTTTGGAAATGTCAATGTGGCTTATGAAGTGGAAATCCACTTGAACATGTGACATGTTTTGATGACTGGCCCTTTAAGAGGCAGACCCTAGATATGGACAAACCCTTGAAGAGGTGACAAATTTAGGGAATTATGTCCTTTAGGAGGTTGACCAGGGTTGTGTACAAACCCTTGAAACAACAGTATTTTAAGTGTACTGGCCCTTTAAGAGGTGGACCTGGGAAGCTTACAGACCTTTAAAATTGGCAATACTTTAAGGTGACTGGCCTATGAAGAGGATGACCATGGAAGTGGACAGTCCTTAAAGATGCATTATTGTGTAAGGGTGGCCTTCTAAGAGACAACCCTGGGAATGGACAGACCTTTGGAAATGTCAATGTGGCTTATGAAGTGGAAAGCCACTTGAACATGTGACATGTTTTGCAGACTGGCCCTTTAAGAGGCAGACCCTAGAAGTGGACACACCCTTGAAGAGGTGACAAATTTAGGGAATTATGTCCTTTAAGAGGTTGACCAGGGTTGTGTACAAACCCTCAAAACAACAGCATTTTAAGTGTACTGGCCCTTTAAGAGGTGGACCTGGGAAGCTTACGGACCTTTAAAATTGGCAATACTTTAAGGTGACTGGCCTATGAAGAGGATGACCATGGAAGTGGACAGTCCTTAAAGATGCATTATTGTGTGTGGGTGGCCTTCTAAGAGACAACCCTGGGAATGGACAGACCTTTGGAAATGTCAATGTGGCTTATGAAGTGGAAAGCCACTTGAACATGTGACATGTTTTGATGACTGGCCCTTTAAGAGGCAGACCCTAGAAGTGGACAAACCCTTGAAGAGGTGACAAATTTAGGGAATTATGTCCTTTAAGAGGTTGACCAGGGTTGTGTACAAACCCTTGAAACAACAGCATTTTAAGTGTACTGGCCCTTTAAGAGGTGGACCTGGGAAGCTTACGGACCTTTAAAATTGGCAATACTTTAAGGTGACTGGCCTATGAAGAGGATGACCATGGAAGTGGACAGTCCTTAAAGATGCATTATTGTGTGTGGGTGGCCTTCTAAGAGACAACCCTGGGAATGGACAGACCTTTGGAAATGTCAATGTGGCTTATGAAGTGGAAAGCCACTTGAACATGTGACATGTTTTGCGGACTGGCCCTTTAAGAGGCAGACCCTAGAAGTGGACACACCCTTGAAGAGGTGACAAATTTAGGGAATTATGTCCTTTAAGAGGTTGACCAGGGTTGTGTACAAACCCTCGAAACAACAGCATTTTAAGTGTACTGGCCCTTTAAGAGGTGGACCTGGGAAGCTTACGGACCTTTAAAATTGGCAATACTTTAAGGTGACTGGCCTATGAAGAGGATGACCATGGAAGTGGACAGTCCTTAAAGATGCATTATTGTGTGTGGGTGGCCTTCTAAGAGACACCCCTGGGAATGGACAGACCTTTGGAAATGTCAATGTGGCTTATGAAGTGGAAATCCACTTGAACATGTGACATGTTTTGATGACTGGCCCTTTAAGAGGCAGACCCTAGATATGGACAAACCCTTGAAGAGGTGACAAATTTAGGGAATTATGTCCTTTAAGAGGTTGACCAGGGTTGTGTACAAACCCTTGAAACAACAGTATTTTAAGTGTACTGGCCCTTTAAGAGGTGGACCTGGGAAGCTTACAGACCTTTAAAATTGGCAATACTTTAAGGTGACTGGCCTATGAAGAGGATGACCATGGAAGTGGACAGTCCTTAAAGATGCATTATTGTGTAAGGGTGGCCTTCTAAGAGACAACCCTGGGAATGGACAGACCTTTGGAAATGTCAATGTGGCTTATGAAGTGGAAAGCCACTTGAACATGTGACATGTTTTGCAGACTGGCCCTTTAAGAGGCAGACCCTAGAAGTGGACACACCCTTGAAGAGGTGACAAATTTAGGGAATTATGTCCTTTAAGAGGTTGACCAGGGTTGTGTACAAACCCTCAAAACAACAGCATTTTAAGTGTACTGGCCCTTTAAGAGGTGGACCTGGGAAGCTTACGGACCTTTAAAATTGGCAATACTTTAAGGTGACTGGCCTATGAAGAGGATGACCATGGAAGTGGACAGTCCTTAAAGATGCATTATTGTGTGTGGGTGGCCTTCTAAGAGACAACCCTGGGAATGGACAGACCTTTGGAAATGTCAATGTGGCTTATGAAGTGGAAAGCCACTTGAACATGTGACATGTTTTGATGACTGGCCCTTTAAGAGGCAGACCCTAGAAGTGGACAAACCCTTGAAGAGGTGACAAATTTAGGGAATTATGTCCTTTAAGAGGTTGACCAGGGTTGTGTACAAACCCTTGAAACAACAGCATTTTAAGTGTACTGGCCCTTTAAGAGGTGGACCTGGGAAGCTTACGGACCTTTAAAATTGGCAATACTTTAAGGTGACTGGCCTATGAAGAGGATGACCATGGAAGTGGACAGTCCTTAAAGATGCATTATTGTGTGTGGGTGGCCTTCTAAGAGACAACCCTGGGAATGGACAGACCTTTGGAAATGTCAATGTGGCTTATGAAGTGGAAAGCCACTTGAACATGTGACATGTTTTGCGGACTGGCCCTTTAAGAGGCAGACCCTAGAAGTGGACACACCCTTGAAGAGGTGACAAATTTAGGGAATTATGTCCTTTAAGAGGTTGACCAGGGTTGTGTACAAACCCTCGAAACAACAGCATTTTAAGTGTACTGGCCCTTTAAGAGGTGGACCTGGGAAGCTTACGGACCTTTAAAATTGGCAATACTTTAAGGTGACTGGCCTATGAAGAGGATGACCATGGAAGTGGACAGTCCTTAAAGATGCATTATTGTGTGTGGGTGGCCTTCTAAGAGACACCCCTGGGAATGGACAGACCTTTGGAAATGTCAATGTGGCTTATGAAGTGGAAATCCACTTGAACATGTGACATGTTTTGATGACTGGCCCTTTAAGAGGCAGACCCTAGATATGGACAAACCCTTGAAGAGGTGACAAATTTAGGGAATTATGTCCTTTAAGAGGTTGACCAGGGTTGTGTACAAACCCTTGAAACAACAGTATTTTAAGTGTACTGGCCCTTTAAGAGGTGGACCTGGGAAGCTTACAGACCTTTAAAATTGGCAATACTTTAAGGTGACTGGCCTATGAAGAGGATGACCATGGAAGTGGACAGTCCTTAAAGATGCATTATTGTGTAAGGGTGGCCTTCTAAGAGACAACCCTGGGAATGGACAGACCTTTGGAAATGTCAATGTGGCTTATGAAGTGGAAAGCCACTTGAACATGTGACATGTTTTGCAGACTGGCCCTTTAAGAGGCAGACCCTAGAAGTGGACACACCCTTGAAGAGGTGACAAATTTAGGGAATTATGTCCTTTAAGAGGTTGACCAGGGTTGTGTACAAACCCTCAAAACAACAGCATTTTAAGTGTACTGGCCCTTTAAGAGGTGGACCTGGGAAGCTTACGGACCTTTAAAATTGGCAATACTTTAAGGTGACTGGCCTATGAAGAGGATGACCATGGAAGTGGACAGTCCTTAAAGATGCATTATTGTGTGTGGGTGGCCTTCTAAGAGACAACCCTGGGAATGGACAGACCTTTGGAAATGTCAATGTGGCTTATGAAGTGGAAATCCACTTGAACATGTGACATGTTTTGCGGACTGGCCCTTTAAGAGGCAGACCCTAGAAGTGGACAAACCCTTGAAGAGGTGACAAATTTAGGGAATTATGTCCTTTAAGAGGTTGACCAGGGTTGTGTACAAACCCTTGAAACAACAGCATTTTAAGTGTACTGGCCCTTTAAGAGGTGGACCTGGGAAGCTTACAGACCTTTAAAATTGGCAATACTTTAAGGTGACTGGCCTATGAAGAGGATGACCATGGAAGTGGACAGTCCTTAAAGATGCATTATTGTGTGTGGGTGGCCTTCTAAGAGACAACCATAGGAATGGACAGACCTTTGGAAATGTCAATGTGGCTTATGAAGTGGAAAGCCACTTGAACATGTGACATGTTTTGCGGACTGGCCCTTTAAGAGGCAGACCCTAGAAGTGGACAAACCCTTGAAGAGGTGACAAATTTAGGGAATTATGTCCTTTAAGAGGTTGACCAGGGTTGTGTACAAACCCTCGAAACAACAGCATTTTAAGTGTACTGGCCCTTTAAGAGGTGGACCTGGGAAGCTTACGGACCTTTAAAATTGGCAATACTTTAAGGTGACTGGCCTATGAAGAGGATGACCATGGAAGTGGACAGTCCTTAAAGATGCATTATTGTGTGTGGGTGGCCTTCTAAGAGACAACCATAGGAATGGACAGACCTTTGGAAATGTCAATGTGGCTTATGAAGTGGAAAGCCACTTGAACATGTGACATGTTTTGCGGACTGGCCCTTTAAGAGGCAGACCCTAGAAGTGGACAAACCCTTGAAGAGGTGACAAATTTAGGGAATTATGTCCTTTAAGAGGTTGACCAGGGTTGTGTACAAACCCTCGAAACAACAGCATTTTAAGTGTACTGGCCCTTTAAGAGGTGGACCTGGGAAGCTTACGGACCTTTAAAATTGGCAATACTTTAAGGTGACTGGCCTATGAAGAGGATGACCATGGAAGTGGACAGTCCTTAAAGATGCATTATTGTGTGTGGGTGGCCTTCTAAGAGACAACCATAGGAATGGACAGACCTTTGGAAATGTCAATGTGGCTTATGAAGTGGAAAGCCACTTGAACATGTGACATGTTTTGCGGACTGGCCCTTTAAGAGGCAGACCCTAGAAGTGGACAAACCCTTGAAGAGGTGACAAATTTAGGGAATTATGTCCTTTAAGAGGTTGACCAGGGTTGTGTACAAACCCTCGAAACAACAGCATTTTAAGTGTACTGGCCCTTTAAGAGGTGGACCTGGGAAGCTTACGGACCTTTAAAATTGGCAATACTTTAAGGTGACTGGCCTATGAAGAGGATGACCATGGAAGTGGACAGTCCTTAAAGATGCATTATTGTGTGTGGGTGGCCTTCTAAGAGACAACCCTGGGAATGGACAGACCTTTGGAAATGTCAATGTGGCTTATGAAGTGGAAAGCCACTTGAACATGTGACATGTTTTGCGGACTGGCCCTTTAAGAGGCAGACCCTAGAAGTGGACAAACCCTTGAAGAGGTGACAAATTTAGGGAATTATGTCCTGTAAGAGGTTGACCAGGGTTGTGTACAAACCCTCGAAACAACAGCATTTTAAGTGTACTGGCCCTTTAAGAGGTGGACCTGGGAAGCTTACGGACCTTTAAAATTGGCAATACTTTAAGGTGACTGGCCTATGAAGAGGATGACCATGGAAGTGGACAGTCCTTAAAGATGCATTATTGTGTGTGGGTGGCCTTCTAAGAGACAACCCTGGGAATGGACAGACCTTTGGAAATGTCAATGTGGCTTATGAAGTGGAAAGCCACTTGAACATGTGACATGTTTTGCGGACTGGCCCTTTAAGAGGCAGACCCTAGAAGTGGACAAATCCTTGAAGAGGTGACAAATTTAGGGAATTATGTCCTTTAAGAGGTTGACCAGGGTTGTGTACAAACCCTTGAAACAACAGCATTTTAAGTGTACTGGCCCTTTAAGAGGTGGACCTGGGAAGCTTACGGACCTTTAAAATTGGCAATACTTTAAGGTGACTGGCCTATGAAGAGGATGACCATGGAAGTGGACAGTCCTTAAAGATGCATTATTGTGTGTGGGTGGCCTTCTAAGAGACAACCCTGGGAATGGACAGACCTTTGGAAATGTCAATGTGGCTTATGAAGTGGAAAGCCACTTGAACATGTGACATGTTTTGCGGACTGGCCCTTTAAGAGGCAGACCCTAGAAGTGGACAAACCCTTGAAGAGGTGACAAATTTAGGGAATTATGTCCTTTAAGAGGTTGACCAGGGTTGTGTACAAACCCTTGAAACAACAGCATTTTAAGTGTACTAGCCCTTTAAGAGGTGGACCTGGGAAGCTTACGGACCTTTAAAATTGGCAATACTTTAAGGTGACTGGCCTATGAAGAGGATGACCATGGAAGTGGACAGTCCTTAAAGATGCATTATTGTGTGTGGGTGGCCTTCTAAGAGACAACCCTGGGAATGGACAGACCTTTGGAAATGTCAATGTGGCTTATGAAGTGGAAATCCACTTGAACATGTGACATGTTTTGATGACTGGCCCTTTAAGAGGCAGACCCTAGATATGGACAAACCCTTGAAGAGGTGACAAATTTAGGGAATTATGTCCTTTAAGAGGTTGACCAGGGTTGTGTACAAACCATTGAAACAACAGTATTTTAATTGTACTGGCCCTTTAAGAGGTGGACCTGGGAAGCTTACAGACCTTTAAAATTGGCAATACTTTAAGGTGACTGGCCTATGAAGAGGATGACCATGGAAGTGGACAGTCCTTAAAGATGCATTATTGTGTGTGGGTGGCCTTCTAAGAGACAACCCTGGGAATGGACAGACCTTTGGAAATGTCAATGTGGCTTATGAAGTGGAAAGCCACTTGAACATGTGACATGTTTTGCGGACTGGCCCTTTAAGAGGCAGACCCTAGAAGTGGACAAACCCTTGAAGAGGTGACAAATTTAGGGAATTACGTCCTTTAAGAGGTTGACCAGGGTTGTGTACAAACCCTCGAAACAACAGCATTTTAAGTGTACTAGCCCTTTAAGAGGTGGACCTGGGAAGCTTACGGACCTTTAAAATTGGCAATACTTTAAGGTGACTGGCCTATGAAGAGGATGACCATGGAAGTGGACAGTCCTTAAAGATGCATTATTGTGTGTGGGTGGCCTTCTAAGAGACAACCATAGGAATGGACAGACCTTTGGAAATGTCAATGTGGCTTATGAAGTGGAAAGCCACTTGAACATGTGACATGTTTTGCGGACTGGCCCTTTAAGAGGCAGACCCTAGAAGTGGACAAACCCTTGAAGAGGTGACAAATTTAGGGAATTATGTCCTTTAAGAGGTTGACCAGGGTTGTGTACAAACCCTCGAAACAACAGCATTTTAAGTGTACTGGCCCTTTAAGAGGTGGACCTGGGAAGCTTACGGACCTTTAAAATTGGCAATACTTTAAGGTGACTGGCCTATGAAGAGGATGACCATGGAAGTGGACAGTCCTTAAAGATGCATTATTGTGTGTGGGTGGCCTTCTAAGAGACAACCCTGGGAATGGACAGACCTTTGGAAATGTCAATGTGGCTTATGAAGTGGAAAGCCACTTGAACATGTGACATGTTTTGCGGACTGGCCCTTTAAGAGGCAGACCCTAGAAGTGGACAAACCCTTGAAGAGGTGACAAATTTAGGGAATTATGTCCTGTAAGAGGTTGACCAGGGTTGTGTACAAACCCTCGAAACAACAGCATTTTAAGTGTACTGGCCCTTTAAGAGGTGGACCTGGGAAGCTTACGGACCTTTAAAATTGGCAATACTTTAAGGTGACTGGCCTATGAAGAGGATGACCATGGAAGTGGACAGTCCTTAAAGATGCATTATTGTGTGTGGGTGGCCTTCTAAGAGACAACCCTGGGAATGGACAGACCTTTGGAAATGTCAATGTGGCTTATGAAGTGGAAAGCCACTTGAACATGTGACATGTTTTGCGGACTGGCCCTTTAAGAGGCAGACCCTAGAAGTGGACAAATCCTTGAAGAGGTGACAAATTTAGGGAATTATGTCCTTTAAGAGGTTGACCAGGGTTGTGTACAAACCCTTGAAACAACAGCATTTTAAGTGTACTGGCCCTTTAAGAGGTGGACCTGGGAAGCTTACGGACCTTTAAAATTGGCAATACTTTAAGGTGACTGGCCTATGAAGAGGATGACCATGGAAGTGGACAGTCCTTAAAGATGCATTATTGTGTGTGGGTGGCCTTCTAAGAGACAACCCTGGGAATGGACAGACCTTTGGAAATGTCAATGTGGCTTATGAAGTGGAAAGCCACTTGAACATGTGACATGTTTTGCGGACTGGCCCTTTAAGAGGCAGACCCTAGAAGTGGACAAACCCTTGAAGAGGTGACAAATTTAGGGAATTATGTCCTTTAAGAGGTTGACCAGGGTTGTGTACAAACCCTTGAAACAACAGCATTTTAAGTGTACTAGCCCTTTAAGAGGTGGACCTGGGAAGCTTACGGACCTTTAAAATTGGCAATACTTTAAGGTGACTGGCCTATGAAGAGGATGACCATGGAAGTGGACAGTCCTTAAAGATGCATTATTGTGTGTGGGTGGCCTTCTAAGAGACAACCCTGGGAATGGACAGACCTTTGGAAATGTCAATGTGGCTTATGAAGTGGAAATCCACTTGAACATGTGACATGTTTTGATGACTGGCCCTTTAAGAGGCAGACCCTAGATATGGACAAACCCTTGAAGAGGTGACAAATTTAGGGAATTATGTCCTTTAAGAGGTTGACCAGGGTTGTGTACAAACCATTGAAACAACAGTATTTTAATTGTACTGGCCCTTTAAGAGGTGGACCTGGGAAGCTTACAGACCTTTAAAATTGGCAATACTTTAAGGTGACTGGCCTATGAAGAGGATGACCATGGAAGTGGACAGTCCTTAAAGATGCATTATTGTGTGTGGGTGGCCTTCTAAGAGACAACCCTGGGAATGGACAGACCTTTGGAAATGTCAATGTGGCTTATGAAGTGGAAAGCCACTTGAACATGTGACATGTTTTGCGGACTGGCCCTTTAAGAGGCAGACCCTAGAAGTGGACAAACCCTTGAAGAGGTGACAAATTTAGGGAATTACGTCCTTTAAGAGGTTGACCAGGGTTGTGTACAAACCCTCGAAACAACAGCATTTGAAGTGTACTAGCCCTTTAAGAGGTGGACCTGGGAAGCTTACGGACCTTTAAAATTGGCAATACTTTAAGGTGACTGGCCTATGAAGAGGATGACCATGGAAGTGGACAGTCCTTAAAGATGCATTATTGTGTGTGGGTGGCCTTCTAAGAGACAACCCTGGGAATGGACAGACCTTTGGAAATGTCAATGTGGCTTATGAAGTGGAAAGCCACTTGAACATGTGACATGTTTTGCGGACTGGCCCTTTAAGAGGCAGACCCTAGAAGTGGACAAACCCTTGAAGAGGTGACAAATTTAGGGAATTATGTCCTTTAAGAGGTTGACCAGGGTTGTGTACAAACCCTTGAAACAACAGCATTTTAAGTGTACTGGCCCTTTAAGAGGTGGACCTGGGAAGCTTACAGACCTTTAAAATTGGCAATACTTTAAGGTGACTGGCCTATGAAGAGGATGACCATGGAAGTGGACAGTCCTTAAAGATGCATTATTGTGTGTGGGTGGCCTTCTAAGAGACAACCCTGGGAATGGACAGACCTTTGGAAATGTCAATGTGGCTTATGAAGTGGAAAGCCACTTGAACATGTGACATGTTTTGCGGACTGGCCCTTTAAGAGGCAGACCCTAGAAGTGGACAAACCCTTGAAGAGGTGACAAATTTAGGGAATTACGTCCTTTAAGAGGTTGACCAGGGTTGTGTACAAACCCTCGAAACAACAGCATTTTAAGTGTACTGGCCCTTTAAGAGGTGGACCTGGGAAGCTTACGGACCTTTAAAATTGGCAATACTTTAAGGTGACTGGCCTATGAAGAGGATGACCATGGAAGTGGACAGTCCTTAAAGATGCATTATTGTGTGTGGGTGGCCTTCTAAGAGACAACCCTGGGAATGGACAGACCTTTGGAAATGTCAATGTGGCTTATGAAGTGGAAAGCCACTTGAACATGTGACATGTTTTGATGACTGGCCCTTTAAGAGGCAGACCCTAGAAGTGGACAAACCCTTGAAGAGGTGACAAATTTAGGGAATTATGTCCTTTAAGAGGTTGACCAGGGTTGTGTACAAACCCTTGAAACAACAGCATTTTAAGTGTACTGGCCCTTTAAGAGGTGGACCTGGGAAGCTTACAGACCTTTAAAATTGGCAATACTTTAAGGTGACTGGCCTATGAAGAGGATGACCATGGAAGTGGACAGTCCTTAAAGATGCATTATTGTGTGTGGGTGGCTTTCTAAGAGACAACCCTGGGAATGGACAGACCTTTGGAAATGTCAATGTGGCTTATGAAGTGGAAAGCCACTTGAACATGTGACATGTTTTGCGGACTGGCCCTTTAAGAGGCAGACCCTAGAAGTGGACAAACCCTTGAAGAGGTGACAAATTTAGGGAATTATGTCCTTTAAGAGGTTGACCAGGGTTGTGTACAAACCCTTGAAACAACAGCATTTTAAGTGTACTGGCCCTTTAAGAGGTGGACCTGGGAAGCTTACAGACCTTTAAAATTGGCAATACTTTAAGGTGACTGGCCTATGAAGAGGATGACCATGGAAGTGGACAGTCCTTAAAGATGCATTATTGTGTGTGGGTGGCCTTCTAAGAGAACCCTGGGAATGGACAGACCTTTGGAAATGTCAATGTGGCTTATGAAGTGGAAAGCCACTTGAACATGTGACATGTTTTGCGGACTGGCCCTTTAAGAGGCAGACCCTAGAAGTGGACAAACCCTTGAAGAGGTGACAAATTTAGGGAATTATGTCCTTTAAGAGGTTGACCAGGGTTGTGTACAAACCCTTGAAACAACAGCATTTTAAGTGTACTGGCCCTTTAAGAGGTGGACCTGGGAAGCTTACCGACCTTTAAAATTGGCAATACTTTAAGGTGACTGGCCTATGAAGAGGATGACCATGGAAGTGGACAGTCCTTAAAGATGCATTATTGTGTGTGGGTGGCCTTCTAAGAGACAACCCTGGGAATGGACAGACCTTTGGAAATGTCAATGTGGCTTATGAAGTGGAAAGCCACTTGAACATGTGACATGTTTTGCGGACTGGCCCTTTAAGAGGCAGACCCTAGAAGTGGACAAACCCTTGAAGAGGTGACAAATTTAGGGAATTATGTCCTTTAAGAGGTTGACCAGGGTTGTGTACAAACCCTCAAAACAACAGCATTTTAAGTGTACTGGCCCTTTAAGAGGTGGACCTGGGAAGCTTACGGACCTTTAAAATTGGCAATACTTTAAGGTGACTGGCCTATGAAGAGGATGACCATGGAAGTGGACAGTCCTTAAAGATGCATTATTGTGTGTGGGTGGCCTTCTAAGAGACAACCATAGGAATGGACAGACCTTAGGAAATGTCAATGTGGCTTATGAAGTGGAAAGCCACTTGAACATGTGACATGTTTTGCGGACTGGCCCTTTAAGAGGCAGACCCTAGAAGTGGACAAACCCTTGAAGAGGTGACAAATTTAGGGAATTATGTCCTTTAAGAGGTTGACCAGGGTTGTGTACAAACCCTTGAAACAACAGCATTTTAAGTGTACTGGCCCTTTAAGAGGTGGACCTGGGAAGCTTACGGACCTTTAAAATTGGCAATACTTTAAGGTGACTGGCCTATGAAGAGGATGACCATGGAAGTGGACAGTCCTTAAAGATGCATTATTGTGTGTGGGTGGCCTTCTAAGAGACAACCCTGGGAATGGACAGACCTTTGGAAATGTCAATGTGGCTTATGAAGTGGAAAGCCACTTGAACATGTGACATGTTTTGCGGACTGGCCCTTTAAGAGGCAGACCCTAGAAGTGGACAAACCCTTGAAGAGGTGACAAATTTAGGGAATTATGTCCTTTAAGAGGTTGACCAGGGTTGTGTACAAACCCTCGAAACAACAGCATTTTAAGTGTACTGGCCCTTTAAGAGGTGGACCTGGGAAGCTTACGGACCTTTAAAATTGGCAATACTTTAAGGTGACTGGCCTATGAAGAGGATGACCATGGAAGTGGACAGTCCTTAAAGATGCATTATTGTGTGTGGGTGGCCTTCTAAGAGACAACCCTGGGAATGGACAGACCTTTGGAAATGTCAATGTGGCTTATGAAGTGGAAAGCCACTTGAACATGTGACATGTTTTGCGGACTGGCCCTTTAAGAGGCAGACCCTAGAAGTGGACAAACCCTTGAAGAGGTGACAAATTTAGGGAATTACGTCCTTTAAGAGGTTGACCAGGGTTGTGTACAAACCCTCGAAACAACAGCATTTTAAGTGTACTGGCCCTTTAAGAGGTGGACCTGGGAAGCTTACGGACCTTTAAAATTGGCAATACTTTAAGGTGACTGGCCTATGAAGAGGATGACCATGGAAGTGGACAGTCCTTAAAGATGCATTATTGTGTGTGGGTGGCCTTCTAAGAGACAACCCTGGGAATGGACAGACCTTTGGAAATGTCAATGTGGCTTATGAAGTGGAAAGCCACTTGAACATGTGACATGTTTTGATGACTGGCCCTTTAAGAGGCAGACCCTAGAAGTGGACAAACCCTTGAAGAGGTGACAAATTTAGGGAATTATGTCCTTTAAGAGGTTGACCAGGGTTGTGTACAAAGCCTTGAAACAACAGCATTTTAAGTGTACTGGCCCTTTAAGAGGTGGACCTGGGAAGCTTACGGACCTTTAAAATTGGCAATACTTTAAGGTGACTGGCCTATGAAGAGGATGACCATGGAAGTGGACAGTCCTTAAAGATGCATTATTGTGTGTGGGTGGCCTTCTAAGAGACAACCCTGGGAATGGACAGACCTTTGGAAATGTCAATGTGGCTTATGAAGTGGAAAGCCACTTGAACATGTGACATGTTTTGCGGACTGGCCCTTTAAGAGGCAGACCCTAGAAGTGGACACACCCTTGAAGAGGTGACAAATTTAGGGAATTATGTCCTTTAAGAGGTTGACCAGGGTTGTGTACAAACCCTCGAAACAACAGCATTTTAAGTGTACTGGCCCTTTAAGAGGTGGACCTGGGAAGCTTACGGACCTTTAAAATTGGCAATACTTTAAGGTGACTGGCCTATGAAGAGGATGACCATGGAAGTGGACAGTCCTTAAAGATGCATTATTGTGTGTGGGTGGCCTTCTAAGAGACACCCCTGGGAATGGACAGACCTTTGGAAATGTCAATGTGGCTTATGAAGTGGAAATCCACTTGAACATGTGACATGTTTTGATGACTGGCCCTTTAAGAGGCAGACCCTAGATATGGACAAACCCTTGAAGAGGTGACAAATTTAGGGAATTATGTCCTTTAGGAGGTTGACCAGGGTTGTGTACAAACCCTTGAAACAACAGTATTTTAAGTGTACTGGCCCTTTAAGAGGTGGACCTGGGAAGCTTACAGACCTTTAAAATTGGCAATACTTTAAGGTGACTGGCCTATGAAGAGGATGACCATGGAAGTGGACAGTCCTTAAAGATGCATTATTGTGTAAGGGTGGCCTTCTAAGAGACAACCCTGGGAATGGACAGACCTTTGGAAATGTCAATGTGGCTTATGAAGTGGAAAGCCACTTGAACATGTGACATGTTTTGCAGACTGGCCCTTTAAGAGGCAGACCCTAGAAGTGGACACACCCTTGAAGAGGTGACAAATTTAGGGAATTATGTCCTTTAAGAGGTTGACCAGGGTTGTGTACAAACCCTCAAAACAACAGCATTTTAAGTGTACTGGCCCTTTAAGAGGTGGACCTGGGAAGCTTACGGACCTTTAAAATTGGCAATACTTTAAGGTGACTGGCCTATGAAGAGGATGACCATGGAAGTGGACAGTCCTTAAAGATGCATTATTGTGTGTGGGTGGCCTTCTAAGAGACAACCCTGGGAATGGACAGACCTTTGGAAATGTCAATGTGGCTTATGAAGTGGAAAGCCACTTGAACATGTGACATGTTTTGATGACTGGCCCTTTAAGAGGCAGACCCTAGAAGTGGACAAACCCTTGAAGAGGTGACAAATTTAGGGAATTATGTCCTTTAAGAGGTTGACCAGGGTTGTGTACAAACCCTTGAAACAACAGCATTTTAAGTGTACTGGCCCTTTAAGAGGTGGACCTGGGAAGCTTACGGACCTTTAAAATTGGCAATACTTTAAGGTGACTGGCCTATGAAGAGGATGACCATGGAAGTGGACAGTCCTTAAAGATGCATTATTGTGTGTGGGTGGCCTTCTAAGAGACAACCCTGGGAATGGACAGACCTTTGGAAATGTCAATGTGGCTTATGAAGTGGAAAGCCACTTGAACATGTGACATGTTTTGCGGACTGGCCCTTTAAGAGGCAGACCCTAGAAGTGGACACACCCTTGAAGAGGTGACAAATTTAGGGAATTATGTCCTTTAAGAGGTTGACCAGGGTTGTGTACAAACCCTCGAAACAACAGCATTTTAAGTGTACTGGCCCTTTAAGAGGTGGACCTGGGAAGCTTACGGACCTTTAAAATTGGCAATACTTTAAGGTGACTGGCCTATGAAGAGGATGACCATGGAAGTGGACAGTCCTTAAAGATGCATTATTGTGTGTGGGTGGCCTTCTAAGAGACACCCCTGGGAATGGACAGACCTTTGGAAATGTCAATGTGGCTTATGAAGTGGAAATCCACTTGAACATGTGACATGTTTTGATGACTGGCCCTTTAAGAGGCAGACCCTAGATATGGACAAACCCTTGAAGAGGTGACAAATTTAGGGAATTATGTCCTTTAAGAGGTTGACCAGGGTTGTGTACAAACCCTTGAAACAACAGTATTTTAAGTGTACTGGCCCTTTAAGAGGTGGACCTGGGAAGCTTACAGACCTTTAAAATTGGCAATACTTTAAGGTGACTGGCCTATGAAGAGGATGACCATGGAAGTGGACAGTCCTTAAAGATGCATTATTGTGTAAGGGTGGCCTTCTAAGAGACAACCCTGGGAATGGACAGACCTTTGGAAATGTCAATGTGGCTTATGAAGTGGAAAGCCACTTGAACATGTGACATGTTTTGCAGACTGGCCCTTTAAGAGGCAGACCCTAGAAGTGGACACACCCTTGAAGAGGTGACAAATTTAGGGAATTATGTCCTTTAAGAGGTTGACCAGGGTTGTGTACAAACCCTCAAAACAACAGCATTTTAAGTGTACTGGCCCTTTAAGAGGTGGACCTGGGAAGCTTACGGACCTTTAAAATTGGCAATACTTTAAGGTGACTGGCCTATGAAGAGGATGACCATGGAAGTGGACAGTCCTTAAAGATGCATTATTGTGTGTGGGTGGCCTTCTAAGAGACAACCCTGGGAATGGACAGACCTTTGGAAATGTCAATGTGGCTTATGAAGTGGAAAGCCACTTGAACATGTGACATGTTTTGATGACTGGCCCTTTAAGAGGCAGACCCTAGAAGTGGACAAACCCTTGAAGAGGTGACAAATTTAGGGAATTATGTCCTTTAAGAGGTTGACCAGGGTTGTGTACAAACCCTTGAAACAACAGCATTTTAAGTGTACTGGCCCTTTAAGAGGTGGACCTGGGAAGCTTACGGACCTTTAAAATTGGCAATACTTTAAGGTGACTGGCCTATGAAGAGGATGACCATGGAAGTGGACAGTCCTTAAAGATGCATTATTGTGTGTGGGTGGCCTTCTAAGAGACAACCCTGGGAATGGACAGACCTTTGGAAATGTCAATGTGGCTTATGAAGTGGAAAGCCACTTGAACATGTGACATGTTTTGCGGACTGGCCCTTTAAGAGGCAGACCCTAGAAGTGGACACACCCTTGAAGAGGTGACAAATTTAGGGAATTATGTCCTTTAAGAGGTTGACCAGGGTTGTGTACAAACCCTCGAAACAACAGCATTTTAAGTGTACTGGCCCTTTAAGAGGTGGACCTGGGAAGCTTACGGACCTTTAAAATTGGCAATACTTTAAGGTGACTGGCCTATGAAGAGGATGACCATGGAAGTGGACAGTCCTTAAAGATGCATTATTGTGTGTGGGTGGCCTTCTAAGAGACACCCCTGGGAATGGACAGACCTTTGGAAATGTCAATGTGGCTTATGAAGTGGAAATCCACTTGAACATGTGACATGTTTTGATGACTGGCCCTTTAAGAGGCAGACCCTAGATATGGACAAACCCTTGAAGAGGTGACAAATTTAGGGAATTATGTCCTTTAAGAGGTTGACCAGGGTTGTGTACAAACCCTTGAAACAACAGTATTTTAAGTGTACTGGCCCTTTAAGAGGTGGACCTGGGAAGCTTACAGACCTTTAAAATTGGCAATACTTTAAGGTGACTGGCCTATGAAGAGGATGACCATGGAAGTGGACAGTCCTTAAAGATGCATTATTGTGTAAGGGTGGCCTTCTAAGAGACAACCCTGGGAATGGACAGACCTTTGGAAATGTCAATGTGGCTTATGAAGTGGAAAGCCACTTGAACATGTGACATGTTTTGCAGACTGGCCCTTTAAGAGGCAGACCCTAGAAGTGGACACACCCTTGAAGAGGTGACAAATTTAGGGAATTATGTCCTTTAAGAGGTTGACCAGGGTTGTGTACAAACCCTCAAAACAACAGCATTTTAAGTGTACTGGCCCTTTAAGAGGTGGACCTGGGAAGCTTACGGACCTTTAAAATTGGCAATACTTTAAGGTGACTGGCCTATGAAGAGGATGACCATGGAAGTGGACAGTCCTTAAAGATGCATTATTGTGTGTGGGTGGCCTTCTAAGAGACAACCCTGGGAATGGACAGACCTTTGGAAATGTCAATGTGGCTTATGAAGTGGAAATCCACTTGAACATGTGACATGTTTTGCGGACTGGCCCTTTAAGAGGCAGACCCTAGAAGTGGACAAACCCTTGAAGAGGTGACAAATTTAGGGAATTATGTCCTTTAAGAGGTTGACCAGGGTTGTGTACAAACCCTTGAAACAACAGCATTTTAAGTGTACTGGCCCTTTAAGAGGTGGACCTGGGAAGCTTACAGACCTTTAAAATTGGCAATACTTTAAGGTGACTGGCCTATGAAGAGGATGACCATGGAAGTGGACAGTCCTTAAAGATGCATTATTGTGTGTGGGTGGCCTTCTAAGAGACAACCATAGGAATGGACAGACCTTTGGAAATGTCAATGTGGCTTATGAAGTGGAAAGCCACTTGAACATGTGACATGTTTTGCGGACTGGCCCTTTAAGAGGCAGACCCTAGAAGTGGACAAACCCTTGAAGAGGTGACAAATTTAGGGAATTATGTCCTTTAAGAGGTTGACCAGGGTTGTGTACAAACCCTCGAAACAACAGCATTTTAAGTGTACTGGCCCTTTAAGAGGTGGACCTGGGAAGCTTACGGACCTTTAAAATTGGCAATACTTTAAGGTGACTGGCCTATGAAGAGGATGACCATGGAAGTGGACAGTCCTTAAAGATGCATTATTGTGTGTGGGTGGCCTTCTAAGAGACAACCATAGGAATGGACAGACCTTTGGAAATGTCAATGTGGCTTATGAAGTGGAAAGCCACTTGAACATGTGACATGTTTTGCGGACTGGCCCTTTAAGAGGCAGACCCTAGAAGTGGACAAACCCTTGAAGAGGTGACAAATTTAGGGAATTATGTCCTTTAAGAGGTTGACCAGGGTTGTGTACAAACCCTCGAAACAACAGCATTTTAAGTGTACTGGCCCTTTAAGAGGTGGACCTGGGAAGCTTACGGACCTTTAAAATTGGCAATACTTTAAGGTGACTGGCCTATGAAGAGGATGACCATGGAAGTGGACAGTCCTTAAAGATGCATTATTGTGTGTGGGTGGCCTTCTAAGAGACAACCATAGGAATGGACAGACCTTTGGAAATGTCAATGTGGCTTATGAAGTGGAAAGCCACTTGAACATGTGACATGTTTTGCGGACTGGCCCTTTAAGAGGCAGACCCTAGAAGTGGACAAACCCTTGAAGAGGTGACAAATTTAGGGAATTATGTCCTTTAAGAGGTTGACCAGGGTTGTGTACAAACCCTCGAAACAACAGCATTTTAAGTGTACTGGCCCTTTAAGAGGTGGACCTGGGAAGCTTACGGACCTTTAAAATTGGCAATACTTTAAGGTGACTGGCCTATGAAGAGGATGACCATGGAAGTGGACAGTCCTTAAAGATGCATTATTGTGTGTGGGTGGCCTTCTAAGAGACAACCCTGGGAATGGACAGACCTTTGGAAATGTCAATGTGGCTTATGAAGTGGAAAGCCACTTGAACATGTGACATGTTTTGCGGACTGGCCCTTTAAGAGGCAGACCCTAGAAGTGGACAAACCCTTGAAGAGGTGACAAATTTAGGGAATTATGTCCTGTAAGAGGTTGACCAGGGTTGTGTACAAACCCTCGAAACAACAGCATTTTAAGTGTACTGGCCCTTTAAGAGGTGGACCTGGGAAGCTTACGGACCTTTAAAATTGGCAATACTTTAAGGTGACTGGCCTATGAAGAGGATGACCATGGAAGTGGACAGTCCTTAAAGATGCATTATTGTGTGTGGGTGGCCTTCTAAGAGACAACCCTGGGAATGGACAGACCTTTGGAAATGTCAATGTGGCTTATGAAGTGGAAAGCCACTTGAACATGTGACATGTTTTGCGGACTGGCCCTTTAAGAGGCAGACCCTAGAAGTGGACAAATCCTTGAAGAGGTGACAAATTTAGGGAATTATGTCCTTTAAGAGGTTGACCAGGGTTGTGTACAAACCCTTGAAACAACAGCATTTTAAGTGTACTGGCCCTTTAAGAGGTGGACCTGGGAAGCTTACGGACCTTTAAAATTGGCAATACTTTAAGGTGACTGGCCTATGAAGAGGATGACCATGGAAGTGGACAGTCCTTAAAGATGCATTATTGTGTGTGGGTGGCCTTCTAAGAGACAACCCTGGGAATGGACAGACCTTTGGAAATGTCAATGTGGCTTATGAAGTGGAAAGCCACTTGAACATGTGACATGTTTTGCGGACTGGCCCTTTAAGAGGCAGACCCTAGAAGTGGACAAACCCTTGAAGAGGTGACAAATTTAGGGAATTATGTCCTTTAAGAGGTTGACCAGGGTTGTGTACAAACCCTTGAAACAACAGCATTTTAAGTGTACTAGCCCTTTAAGAGGTGGACCTGGGAAGCTTACGGACCTTTAAAATTGGCAATACTTTAAGGTGACTGGCCTATGAAGAGGATGACCATGGAAGTGGACAGTCCTTAAAGATGCATTATTGTGTGTGGGTGGCCTTCTAAGAGACAACCCTGGGAATGGACAGACCTTTGGAAATGTCAATGTGGCTTATGAAGTGGAAATCCACTTGAACATGTGACATGTTTTGATGACAGGCCCTTTAAGAGGCAGACCCTAGATATGGACAAACCCTTGAAGAGGTGACAAATTTAGGGAATTATGTCCTTTAAGAGGTTGACCAGGGTTGTGTACAAACCATTGAAACAACAGTATTTTAATTGTACTGGCCCTTTAAGAGGTGGACCTGGGAAGCTTACAGACCTTTAAAATTGGCAATACTTTAAGGTGACTGGCCTATGAAGAGGATGACCATGGAAGTGGACAGTCCTTAAAGATGCATTATTGTGTGTGGGTGGCCTTCTAAGAGACAACCCTGGGAATGGACAGACCTTTGGAAATGTCAATGTGGCTTATGAAGTGGAAAGCCACTTGAACATGTGACATGTTTTGCGGACTGGCCCTTTAAGAGGCAGACCCTAGAAGTGGACAAACCCTTGAAGAGGTGACAAATTTAGGGAATTACGTCCTTTAAGAGGTTGACCAGGGTTGTGTACAAACCCTCGAAACAACAGCATTTTAAGTGTACTAGCCCTTTAAGAGGTGGACCTGGGAAGCTTACGGACCTTTAAAATTGGCAATACTTTAAGGTGACTGGCCTATGAAGAGGATGACCATGGAAGTGGACAGTCCTTAAAGATGCATTATTGTGTGTGGGTGGCCTTCTAAGAGACAACCCTGGGAATGGACAGACCTTTGGAAATGTCAATGTGGCTTATGAAGTGGAAAGCCACTTGAACATGTGACATGTTTTGCGGACTGGCCCTTTAAGAGGCAGACCCTAGAAGTGGACAAACCCTTGAAGAGGTGACAAATTTAGGGAATTATGTCCTTTAAGAGGTTGACCAGGGTTGTGTACAAACCCTTGAAACAACAGCATTTTAAGTGTACTGGCCCTTTAAGAGGTGGACCTGGGAAGCTTACAGACCTTTAAAATTGGCAATACTTTAAGGTGACTGGCCTATGAAGAGGATGACCATGGAAGTGGACAGTCCTTAAAGATGCATTATTGTGTGTGGGTGGCCTTCTAAGAGACAACCCTGGGAATGGACAGACCTTTGGAAATGTCAATGTGGCTTATGAAGTGGAAAGCCACTTGAACATGTGACATGTTTTGCGGACTGGCCCTTTAAGAGGCAGACCCTAGAAGTGGACAAACCCTTGAAGAGGTGACAAATTTAGGGAATTACGTCCTTTAAGAGGTTGACCAGGGTTGTGTACAAACCCTCGAAACAACAGCATTTTAAGTGTACTGGCCCTTTAAGAGGTGGACCTGGGAAGCTTACGGACCTTTAAAATTGGCAATACTTTAAGGTGACTGGCCTATGAAGAGGATGACCATGGAAGTGGACAGTCCTTAAAGATGCATTATTGTGTGTGGGTGGCCTTCTAAGAGACAACCCTGGGAATGGACAGACCTTTGGAAATGTCAATGTGGCTTATGAAGTGGAAAGCCACTTGAACATGTGACATGTTTTGATGACTGGCCCTTTAAGAGGCAGACCCTAGAAGTGGACAAACCCTTGAAGAGGTGACAAATTTAGGGAATTATGTCCTTTAAGAGGTTGACCAGGGTTGTGTACAAACCCTTGAAACAACAGCATTTTAAGTGTACTGGCCCTTTAAGAGGTGGACCTGGGAAGCTTACAGACCTTTAAAATTGGCAATACTTTAAGGTGACTGGCCTATGAAGAGGATGACCATGGAAGTGGACAGTCCTTAAAGATGCATTATTGTGTGTGGGTGGCTTTCTAAGAGACAACCCTGGGAATGGACAGACCTTTGGAAATGTCAATGTGGCTTATGAAGTGGAAAGCCACTTGAACATGTGACATGTTTTGCGGACTGGCCCTTTAAGAGGCAGACCCTAGAAGTGGACAAACCCTTGAAGAGGTGACAAATTTAGGGAATTATGTCCTTTAAGAGGTTGACCAGGGTTGTGTACAAACCCTTGAAACAACAGCATTTTAAGTGTACTGGCCCTTTAAGAGGTGGACCTGGGAAGCTTACAGACCTTTAAAATTGGCAATACTTTAAGGTGACTGGCCTATGAAGAGGATGACCATGGAAGTGGACAGTCCTTAAAGATGCATTATTGTGTGTGGGTGGCCTTCTAAGAGAACCCTGGGAATGGACAGACCTTTGGAAATGTCAATGTGGCTTATGAAGTGGAAAGCCACTTGAACATGTGACATGTTTTGCGGACTGGCCCTTTAAGAGGCAGACCCTAGAAGTGGACAAACCCTTGAAGAGGTGACAAATTTAGGGAATTATGTCCTTTAAGAGGTTGACCAGGGTTGTGTACAAACCCTTGAAACAACAGCATTTTAAGTGTACTGGCCCTTTAAGAGGTGGACCTGGGAAGCTTACCGACCTTTAAAATTGGCAATACTTTAAGGTGACTGGCCTATGAAGAGGATGACCATGGAAGTGGACAGTCCTTAAAGATGCATTATTGTGTGTGGGTGGCCTTCTAAGAGACAACCCTGGGAATGGACAGACCTTTGGAAATGTCAATGTGGCTTATGAAGTGGAAAGCCACTTGAACATGTGACATGTTTTGCGGACTGGCCCTTTAAGAGGCAGACCCTAGAAGTGGACAAACCCTTGAAGAGGTGACAAATTTAGGGAATTATGTCCTTTAAGAGGTTGACCAGGGTTGTGTACAAACCCTCAAAACAACAGCATTTTAAGTGTACTGGCCCTTTAAGAGGTGGACCTGGGAAGCTTACGGACCTTTAAAATTGGCAATACTTTAAGGTGACTGGCCTATGAAGAGGATGACCATGGAAGTGGACAGTCCTTAAAGATGCATTATTGTGTGTGGGTGGCCTTCTAAGAGACAACCATAGGAATGGACAGACCTTAGGAAATGTCAATGTGGCTTATGAAGTGGAAAGCCACTTGAACATGTGACATGTTTTGCGGACTGGCCCTTTAAGAGGCAGACCCTAGAAGTGGACAAACCCTTGAAGAGGTGACAAATTTAGGGAATTATGTCCTTTAAGAGGTTGACCAGGGTTGTGTACAAACCCTTGAAACAACAGCATTTTAAGTGTACTGGCCCTTTAAGAGGTGGACCTGGGAAGCTTACGGACCTTTAAAATTGGCAATACTTTAAGGTGACTGGCCTATGAAGAGGATGACCATGGAAGTGGACAGTCCTTAAAGATGCATTATTGTGTGTGGGTGGCCTTCTAAGAGACAACCCTGGGAATGGACAGACCTTTGGAAATGTCAATGTGGCTTATGAAGTGGAAAGCCACTTGAACATGTGACATGTTTTGCGGACTGGCCCTTTAAGAGGCAGACCCTAGAAGTGGACAAACCCTTGAAGAGGTGACAAATTTAGGGAATTATGTCCTTTAAGAGGTTGACCAGGGTTGTGTACAAACCCTCGAAACAACAGCATTTTAAGTGTACTGGCCCTTTAAGAGGTGGACCTGGGAAGCTTACGGACCTTTAAAATTGGCAATACTTTAAGGTGACTGGCCTATGAAGAGGATGACCATGGAAGTGGACAGTCCTTAAAGATGCATTATTGTGTGTGGGTGGCCTTCTAAGAGACAACCCTGGGAATGGACAGACCTTTGGAAATGTCAATGTGGCTTATGAAGTGGAAAGCCACTTGAACATGTGACATGTTTTGCGGACTGGCCCTTTAAGAGGCAGACCCTAGAAGTGGACAAACCCTTGAAGAGGTGACAAATTTAGGGAATTACGTCCTTTAAGAGGTTGACCAGGGTTGTGTACAAACCCTCGAAACAACAGCATTTTAAGTGTACTGGCCCTTTAAGAGGTGGACCTGGGAAGCTTACGGACCTTTAAAATTGGCAATACTTTAAGGTGACTGGCCTATGAAGAGGATGACCATGGAAGTGGACAGTCCTTAAAGATGCATTATTGTGTGTGGGTGGCCTTCTAAGAGACAACCCTGGGAATGGACAGACCTTTGGAAATGTCAATGTGGCTTATGAAGTGGAAAGCCACTTGAACATGTGACATGTTTTGATGACTGGCCCTTTAAGAGGCAGACCCTAGAAGTGGACAAACCCTTGAAGAGGTGACAAATTTAGGGAATTATGTCCTTTAAGAGGTTGACCAGGGTTGTGTACAAAGCCTTGAAACAACAGCATTTTAAGTGTACTGGCCCTTTAAGAGGTGGACCTGGGAAGCTTACGGACCTTTAAAATTGGCAATACTTTAAGGTGACTGGCCTATGAAGAGGATGACCATGGAAGTGGACAGTCCTTAAAGATGCATTATTGTGTGTGGGTGGCCTTCTAAGAGACAACCCTGGGAATGGACAGACCTTTGGAAATGTCAATGTGGCTTATGAAGTGGAAAGCCACTTGAACATGTGACATGTTTTGCGGACTGGCCCTTTAAGAGGCAGACCCTAGAAGTGGACACACCCTTGAAGAGGTGACAAATTTAGGGAATTATGTCCTTTAAGAGGTTGACCAGGGTTGTGTACAAACCCTCGAAACAACAGCATTTTAAGTGTACTGGCCCTTTAAGAGGTGGACCTGGGAAGCTTACGGACCTTTAAAATTGGCAATACTTTAAGGTGACTGGCCTATGAAGAGGATGACCATGGAAGTGGACAGTCCTTAAAGATGCATTATTGTGTGTGGGTGGCCTTCTAAGAGACACCCCTGGGAATGGACAGACCTTTGGAAATGTCAATGTGGCTTATGAAGTGGAAATCCACTTGAACATGTGACATGTTTTGATGACTGGCCCTTTAAGAGGCAGACCCTAGATATGGACAAACCCTTGAAGAGGTGACAAATTTAGGGAATTATGTCCTTTAAGAGGTTGACCAGGGTTGTGTACAAACCCTTGAAACAACAGTATTTTAAGTGTACTGGCCCTTTAAGAGGTGGACCTGGGAAGCTTACAGACCTTTAAAATTGGCAATACTTTAAGGTGACTGGCCTATGAAGAGGATGACCATGGAAGTGGACAGTCCTTAAAGATGCATTATTGTGTAAGGGTGGCCTTCTAAGAGACAACCCTGGGAATGGACAGACCTTTGGAAATGTCAATGTGGCTTATGAAGTGGAAAGCCACTTGAACATGTGACATGTTTTGCAGACTGGCCCTTTAAGAGGCAGACCCTAGAAGTGGACACACCCTTGAAGAGGTGACAAATTTAGGGAATTATGTCCTTTAAGAGGTTGACCAGGGTTGTGTACAAACCCTCAAAACAACAGCATTTTAAGTGTACTGGCCCTTTAAGAGGTGGACCTGGGAAGCTTACGGACCTTTAAAATTGGCAATACTTTAAGGTGACTGGCCTATGAAGAGGATGACCATGGAAGTGGACAGTCCTTAAAGATGCATTATTGTGTGTGGGTGGCCTTCTAAGAGACAACCCTGGGAATGGACAGACCTTTGGAAATGTCAATGTGGCTTATGAAGTGGAAAGCCACTTGAACATGTGACATGTTTTGATGACTGGCCCTTTAAGAGGCAGACCCTAGAAGTGGACAAACCCTTGAAGAGGTGACAAATTTAGGGAATTATGTCCTTTAAGAGGTTGACCAGGGTTGTGTACAAACCCTTGAAACAACAGCATTTTAAGTGTACTGGCCCTTTAAGAGGTGGACCTGGGAAGCTTACGGACCTTTAAAATTGGCAATACTTTAAGGTGACTGGCCTATGAAGAGGATGACCATGGAAGTGGACAGTCCTTAAAGATGCATTATTGTGTGTGGGTGGCCTTCTAAGAGACAACCCTGGGAATGGACAGACCTTTGGAAATGTCAATGTGGCTTATGAAGTGGAAAGCCACTTGAACATGTGACATGTTTTGCGGACTGGCCCTTTAAGAGGCAGACCCTAGAAGTGGACACACCCTTGAAGAGGTGACAAATTTAGGGAATTATGTCCTTTAAGAGGTTGACCAGGGTTGTGTACAAACCCTCGAAACAACAGCATTTTAAGTGTACTGGCCCTTTAAGAGGTGGACCTGGGAAGCTTACGGACCTTTAAAATTGGCAATACTTTAAGGTGACTGGCCTATGAAGAGGATGACCATGGAAGTGGACAGTCCTTAAAGATGCATTATTGTGTGTGGGTGGCCTTCTAAGAGACACCCCTGGGAATGGACAGACCTTTGGAAATGTCAATGTGGCTTATGAAGTGGAAATCCACTTGAACATGTGACATGTTTTGATGACTGGCCCTTTAAGAGGCAGACCCTAGATATGGACAAACCCTTGAAGAGGTGACAAATTTAGGGAATTATGTCCTTTAAGAGGTTGACCAGGGTTGTGTACAAACCCTTGAAACAACAGTATTTTAAGTGTACTGGCCCTTTAAGAGGTGGACCTGGGAAGCTTACAGACCTTTAAAATTGGCAATACTTTAAGGTGACTGGCCTATGAAGAGGATGACCATGGAAGTGGACAGTCCTTAAAGATGCATTATTGTGTAAGGGTGGCCTTCTAAGAGACAACCCTGGGAATGGACAGACCTTTGGAAATGTCAATGTGGCTTATGAAGTGGAAAGCCACTTGAACATGTGACATGTTTTGCAGACTGGCCCTTTAAGAGGCAGACCCTAGAAGTGGACACACCCTTGAAGAGGTGACAAATTTAGGGAATTATGTCCTTTAAGAGGTTGACCAGGGTTGTGTACAAACCCTCAAAACAACAGCATTTTAAGTGTACTGGCCCTTTAAGAGGTGGACCTGGGAAGCTTACGGACCTTTAAAATTGGCAATACTTTAAGGTGACTGGCCTATGAAGAGGATGACCATGGAAGTGGACAGTCCTTAAAGATGCATTATTGTGTGTGGGTGGCCTTCTAAGAGACAACCCTGGGAATGGACAGACCTTTGGAAATGTCAATGTGGCTTATGAAGTGGAAATCCACTTGAACATGTGACATGTTTTGATGACTGGCCCTTTAAGAGGCAGACCCTAGATATGGACAAACCCTTGAAGAGGTGACAAATTTAGGGAATTATGTCCTTTAAGAGGTTGACCAGGGTTGTGTACAAACCCTTGAAACAACAGTATTTTAAGTGTACTGGCCCTTTAAGAGGTGGACCTGGGAAGCTTACAGACCTTTAAAATTGGCAATACTTTAAGGTGACTGGCCTATGAAGAGGATGACCATGGAAGTGGACAGTCCTTAAAGATGCATTATTGTGTGTGGGTGGCCTTCTAAGAGACAACCCTGGGAATGGACAGACCTTTGGAAATGTCAATGTGGCTTATGAAGTGGAAAGCCACTTGAACATGTGACATGTTTTGCGGACTGGCCCTTTAAGAGGCAGACCCTAGAAGTGGACAAACCCTTGAAGAGGTGACAAATTTAGGGAATTATGTCCTTTAAGAGGTTGACCAGGGTTGTGTACAAACCCTCAAAACAACAGCATTTTAAGTGTACTGGCCCTTTAAGAGGTGGACCTGGGAAGCTTACGGACCTTTAAAATTGGCAATACTTTAAGGTGACTGGCCTATGAAGAGGATGACCATGGAAGTGGACAGTCCTTAAAGATGCATTATTGTGTGTGGGTGGCCTTCTAAGAGACAACCCTGGGAATGGACAGACCTTTGGAAATGTCAATGTGGCTTATGAAGTGGAAAGCCACTTGAACATGTGACATGTTTTGCGGACTGGCCCTTTAAGAGGCAGACCCTAGAAGTGGACAAACCCTTGAAGAGGTGACAAATTTAGGGAATTATGTCCTTTAAGAGGTTGACCAGGGTTGTGTACAAACCCTCAAAACAACAGCATTTTAAGTGTACTGGCCCTTTAAGAGGTGGACCTGGGAAGCTTACGGACCTTTAAAATTGGCAATACTTTAAGGTGACTGGCCTATGAAGAGGATGACCATGGAAGTGGACAGTCCTTAAAGATGCATTATTGTGTGTGGGTGGCCTTCTAAGAGACAACCCTGGGAATGGACAGACCTTTGGAAATGTCAATGTGGCTTATGAAGTGGAAAGCCACTTGAACATGTGACATGTTTTGCGGACTGGCCCTTTAAGAGGCAGACCCTAGAAGTGGACAAACCCTTGAAGAGGTGACAAATTTAGGGAATTATGTCCTTTAAGAGGTTGACCAGGGTTGTGTACAAACCCTTGAAACAACAGCATTTTAAGTGTACTGGCCCTTTAAGAGGTGGACCTGGGAAGCTTACAGACCTTTAAAATTGGCAATACTTTAAGGTGACTGGCCTATGAAGAGGATGACCATGGAAGTGGACAGTCCTTAAAGATGCATTATTGTGTGTGGGTGGCCTTCTAAGATACAACCCTGGGAATGGACAGACCTTTGGAAATGTCAATGTGGCTTATGAAGTGGAAAGCCACTTGAACATGTGACATGTTTTGCGGACTGGCCCTTTAAGAGGCAGACCCTAGAAGTGGACAAACCCTTGAAGAGGTGACAAATTTAGGGAATTATGTCCTTTAAGAGGTTGACCAGGGTTGTGTACAAACCCTCGAAACAACAGCATTTTAAGTGTACTGGCCCTTTAAGAGGTGGACCTGGGAAGCTTACAGACCTTTAAAATTGGCAATACTTTAAGGTGACTGGCCTATGAAGAGGATGACCATGGAAGTGGACAGTCCTTAAAGATGCATTATTGTGTGTGGGTGGCCTTCTAAGAGACAACCCTGGGAATGGACAGACCTTTGGAAATGTCAATGTGGCTTATGAAGTGGAAAGCCACTTGAACATGTGACATGTTTTGCGGACTGGCCCTTTAAGAGGCAGACCCTAGAAGTGGACAAACCCTTGAAGAGGTGACAAATTTAGGGAATTATGTCCTTTAAGAGGTTGACCAGGGTTGTGTACAAACCCTCAAAACAACAGCATTTTAAGTGTACTGGCCCTTTAAGAGGTGGACCTGGGAAGCTTACGGACCTTTAAAATTGGCAATACTTTAAGGTGACTGGCCTATGAAGAGGATGACCATGGAAGTGGACAGTCCTTAAAGATGCATTATTGTGTGTGGGTGGCCTTCTAAGAGACAACCCTGGGAATGGACAGACCTTTGGAAATGTCAATGTGGCTTATGAAGTGGAAAGCCACTTGAACATGTGACATGTTTTGCGGACTGGCCCTTTAAGAGGCAGACCCTAGAAGTGGACAAACCCTTGAAGAGGTGACAAATTTAGGGAATTATGTCCTTTAAGAGGTTGACCAGGGTTGTGTACAAACCCTCAAAACAACAGCATTTTAAGTGTACTGGCCCTTTAAGAGGTGGACCTGGGAAGCTTACGGACCTTTAAAATTGGCAATACTTTAAGGTGACTGGCTTATGAAGAGGATGACCATGGAAGTGGACAGTCCTTAAAGATGCATTATTGTGTGTGGGTGGCCTTCTAAGAGACAACCCTGGGAATGGACAGACCTTTGGAAATGTCAATGTGGCTTATGAAGTGGAAAGCCACTTGAACATGTGACATGTTTTGATGACTGGCCCTTTAAGAGGCAGACCCTAGAAGTGGACAAACCCTTGAAGAGGTGACAAATTTAGGGAATTATGTCCTTTAAGAGGTTGACCAGGGTTGTGTACAAACCCTTGAAACAACAGCATTTTAAGTGTACTGGCCCTTTAAGAGGTGGACCTGGGAAGCTTACAGACCTTTAAAATTGGCAATACTTTAAGGTGACTGGCCTATGAAGAGGATGACCATGGAAGTGGACAGTCCTTAAAGATGCATTATTGTGTGTGGGTGGCCTTCTAAGAGACAACCCTGGGAATGGACAGACCTTTGGAAATGTCAATGTGGCTTATGAAGTGGAAAGCCACTTGAACATGTGACATGTTTTGATGAATGGCCCTTTAAGAGGCAGACCCTAGAAGTGGACAAACCCTTGAAGAGGTGACAAATTTAGGGAATTATGTGCTTTAAGAGGTTGACCAGGGTTGTGTACAAACCCTTGAAACAACAGCATTTTAAGTGTACTGGCCCTTTAAGAGGTGGACCTGGGAAGCTTACAGACCTTTAAAATTGGCAATACTTTAAGGTGACTGGCCTATGAAGAGGATGACCATGGAAGTGGACAGTCCTTAAAGATGCATTATTGTGTGTGGGTGGCCTTCTAAGAGACAACCCTGGGAATGGACAGACCTTTGGAAATGTCAATGTGGCTTATGAAGTGGAAAGCCACTTGAACATGTGACATGTTTTGCGGACTGGCCCTTTAAGAGGCAGACCCTAGAAGTGGACAAACCCTTGAAGAGGTGACAAATTTAGGGAATTATGTCCTTTAAGAGGTTGACCAGGGTTGAGTACAAACCCTTGAAACAACAGCATTTTAAGTGTACTGGCCCTTTAAGAGGTGGACCTGGGAAGCTTACAGACCTTTAAAATTGGCAATACTTTAAGGTGACTGGCCTATGAAGAGGATGACCATGGAAGTGGACAGTCCTTAAAGATGCATTATTGTGTGTGGGTGGCCTTCTAAGAGACAACCCTGGGAATGGACAGACCTTTGGAAATGTCAATGTGGCTTATGAAGTGGAAAGCCACTTGAACATGTGACATGTTTTGCGGACTGGCCCTTTAAGAGGCAGACCCTAGAAGTGGACAAACCCTTGAAGAGGTGACAAATTTAGGGAATTATGTCCTTTAAGAGGTTGACCAGGGTTGTGTACAAACCCTCAAAACAACAGCATTTTAAGTGTACTGGCCCTTTAAGAGGTGGACCTGGGAAGCTTACGGACCTTTAAAATTGGCAATACTTTAAGGTGACTGGCCTATGAAGAGGATGACCATGGAAGTGGACAGTCCTTAAAGATGCATTATTGTGTGTGGGTGGCCTTCTAAGAGACAACCCTGGGAATGGACAGACCTTTGGAAATGTCAATGTGGCTTATGAAGTGGAAAGCCACTTGAACATGTGACATGTTTTGCGGACTGGCCCTTTAAGAGGCAGACCCTAGAAGTGGACAAACCCTTGAAGAGGTGACAAATTTAGGGAATTATGTCCTTTAAGAGGTTGACAAGGGTTGTGTACAAACCCTCAAAACAACAGCATTTTAAGTGTACTGGCCCTTTAAGAGGTGGACCTGGGAAGCTTACGGACCTTTAAAATTGGCAATACTTTAAGGTGACTGGCCTATGAAGACGATGACCATGGAAGTGGACAGTCCTTAAAGATGCATTATTGTGTGTGGGTGGCCTTCTAAGAGACAACCCTGGGAATGGACAGACCTTTGGAAATGTCAATGTGGCTTATGAAGTGGAAAGCCACTTGAACATGTGACATGTTTTGCGGACTGGCCCTTTAAGAGGCAGACCCTAGAAGTGGACGAACCCTTGAAGAGGTGACAAATTTAGGGAATTATGTCCTTTAAGAGGTTGACCAGGGTTGTGTACAAACCCTTGAAACAACAGCATTTTAAGTGTACTGGCCCTTTAAGAGGTGGACCTGGGAAGCTTACAGACCTTTAAAATTGGCAATACTTTAAGGTGACTGGCCTATGAAGAGGATGACCATGGAAGTGGACAGTCCTTAAAGATGCATTATTGTGTGTGGGTGGCCTTCTAAGATACAACCCTGGGAATGGACAGACCTTTGGAAATGTCAATGTGGCTTATGAAGTGGAAAGCCACTTGAACATGTGACATGTTTTGCGGACTGGCCCTTTAAGAGGCAGACCCTAGAAGTGGACAAACCCTTGAAGAGGTGACAAATTTAGGGAATTATGTCCTTTAAGAGGTTGACCAGGGTTGTGTACAAACCCTCGAAACAACAGCATTTTAAGTGTACTGGCCCTTTAAGAGGTGGACCTGGGAAGCTTACAGACCTTTAAAATTGGCAATACTTTAAGGTGACTGGCCTATGAAGAGGATGACCATGGAAGTGGACAGTCCTTAAAGATGCATTATTGTGTGTGGGTGGCCTTCTAAGAGACAACCCTGGGAATGGACAGACCTTTGGAAATGTCAATGTGGCTTATGAAGTGGAAAGCCACTTGAACATGTGACATGTTTTGCGGACTGGCCCTTTAAGAGGCAGACCCTAGAAGTGGACAAACCCTTGAAGAGGTGACAAATTTAGGGAATTATGTCCTTTAAGAGGTTGACCAGGGTTGTGTACAAACCCTCAAAACAACAGCATTTTAAGTGTACTGGCCCTTTAAGAGGTGGACCTGGGAAGCTTACGGACCTTTAAAATTGGCAATACTTTAAGGTGACTGGCCTATGAAGAGGATGACCATGGAAGTGGACAGTCCTTAAAGATGCATTATTGTGTGTGGGTGGCCTTCTAAGAGACAACCCTGGGAATGGACAGACCTTTGGAAATGTCAATGTGGCTTATGAAGTGGAAAGCCACTTGAACATGTGACATGTTTTGCGGACTGGCCCTTTAAGAGGCAGACCCTAGAAGTGGACAAACCCTTGAAGAGGTGACAAATTTAGGGAATTATGTCCTTTAAGAGGTTGACCAGGGTTGTGTACAAACCCTTGAAACAACAGCATTTTAAGTGTACTGGCCCTTTAAGAGGTGGACCTGGGAAGCTTACAGACCTTTAAAATTGGCAATACTTTAAGGTGACTGGCCTATGAAGAGGATGACCATGGAAGTGGACATTCCTTAAAGATGCATTATTGTGTGTGGGTGGCCTTCTAAGAGACAACCCTGGGAATGGACAGACCTTTGGAAATGTCAATGTGGCTTATGAAGTGGAAAGCCACTTGAACATGTGACATGTTTTGCGGACTGGCCCTTTAAGAGGCAGACCCTAGAAGTGGACAAACCCTTGAAGAGGTGACAAATTTAGGGAATTATGTCCTTTAAGAGGTTGACCAGGGTTGTGTACAAACCCTCAAAACAACAGCATTTTAAGTGTACTGGCCCTTTAAGAGGTGGACCTGGGAAGCTTACGGACCTTTAAAATTGGCAATACTTTAAGGTGACTGGCCTATGAAGAGGATGACCATGGAAGTGGACAGTCCTTAAAGATGCATTATTGTGTGTGGGTGGCCTTCTAAGAGACAACCCTGGGAATGGACAGACCTTTGGAAATGTCAATGTGGCTTATGAAGTGGAAAGCCACTTGAACATGTGACATGTTTTGCGGACTGGCCCTTTAAGAGGCAGACCCTAGAAGTGGACAAACCCTTGAAGAGGTGACAAATTTAGGGAATTATGTCCTTTAAGAGGTTGACCAGGGTTGTGTACAAACCCTCAAAACAACAGCATTTTAAGTGTACTGGCCCTTTAAGAGGTGGACCTGGGAAGCTTACGGACCTTTAAAATTGGCAATACTTTAAGGTGACTGGCCTATGAAGACGATGACCATGGAAGTGGACAGTCCTTAAAGATGCATTATTGTGTGTGGGTGGCCTTCTAAGAGACAACCCTGGGAATGGACAGACCTTTGGAAATGTCAATGTGGCTTATGAAGTGGAAAGCCACTTGAACATGTGACATGTTTTGCGGACTGGCCCTTTAAGAGGCAGACCCTAGAAGTGGACAAACCCTTGAAGAGGTGACAAATTTAGGGAATTATGTCCTTTAAGAGGTTGACCAGGGTTGTGTACAAACCCTTGAAACAACAGCATTTTAAGTGTACTGGCCCTTTAAGAGGTGGACCTGGGAAGCTTACAGACCTTTAAAATTGGCAATACTTTAAGGTGACTGGCCTATGAAGAGGATGACCATGGAAGTGGACAGTCCTTAAAGATGCATTATTGTGTGTGGGTGGCCTTCTAAGATACAACCCTGGGAATGGACAGACCTTTGGAAATGTCAATGTGGCTTATGAAGTGGAAAGCCACTTGAACATGTGACATGTTTTGCGGACTGGCCCTTAAAGAGGCAGACCCTAGAAGTGGACAAACCCTTGAAGAGGTGACAAATTTAGGGAATTATGTCCTTTAAGAGGTTGACCAGGGTTGTTTACAAACCCTCGAAACAACAGCATTTTAAGTGTACTGGCCCTTTAAGAGGTGGACCTGGGAAGCTTACAGACCTTTAAAATTGGCAATACTTTAAGGTGACTGGCCTATGAAGAGGATGACCATGGAAGTGGACAGTCCTTAAAGATGCATTATTGTGTGTGGGTGGCCTTCTAAGAGACAACCCTGGGAATGGACAGACCTTTGGAAATGTCAATGTGGCTTATGAAGTGGAAAGCCACTTGAACATGTGACATGTTTTGCGGACTGGCCCTTTAAGAGGCAGACCCTAGAAGTGGACAAACTCTTGAAGAGGTGACAAATTTAGGGAATTATGTCCTTTAAGAGGTTGACCAGGGTTGTGTACAAACCCTTGAAACAACAGCATTTTAAGTGTACTGGCCCTTTAAGAGGTGGACCTGGGAAGCTTACAGACCTTTAAAATTGGCAATACTTTAAGGTGACTGGCCTATGAAGAGGATGACCATGGAAGTGGACAGTCCTTAAAGATGCATTATTGTGTGTGGGTGGCCTTCTAAGAGACAACCCTGGGAATGGACAGACCTTTGGAAATGTCAATGTGGCTTATGAAGTGGAAAGCCACTTGAACATGTGACATGTTTTGCGGACTGGCCCTTTAAGAGGCAGACCCTAGAAGTGGACAAACCCTTGAAGAGGTGACAAATTTAGGGAATTATGTCCTTTAAGAGGTTGACCAGGGTTGTGTACAAACCCTCAAAACAACAGCATTTCAAGTGTACTGGCCCTTTAAGAGGTGGACCTGGGAAGCTTACGGACCTTTAAAATTGGCAATACTTTAAGGTGACTGGCCTATGAAGAGGATGACCATGGAAGTGGACAGTCCTTAAAGATGCATTATTGTGTGTGGGTGGCCTTCTAAGAGACAACCCTGGGAATGGACAGACCTTTGGAAATGTCAATGTGGCTTATGAAGTGGAAAGCCACTTGAATATGTGACATGTTTTGCGGACTGGCCCTTTAAGAGGCAGACCCTAGAAGTGGACAAACCCTTGAAGAGGTGACAAATTTAGGGAATTATGTCCTTTAAGAGGTTGACCAGGGTTGTGTACAAACCCTCAAAACAACAGCATTTTAAGTGTACTGGCCCTTTAAGAGGTGGACCTGGGAAGCTTACGGACCTTTAAAATTGGCAATACTTTAAGGTGACTGGCCTATGAAGAGGATGACCATGGAAGTGGACAGTCCTTAAAGATGCATTATTGTGTGTGGGTGGCCTTCTAAGAGACAACCCTGGGAATGGACAGACCTTTGGAAATGTCAATGTGGCTTATGAAGTGGAAATCCACTTGAACATGTGACATGTTTTGCGGACTGGCCTTTTAAGAGGCAGACCCTAGAAGTGGACAAACCCTTGAAGAGGTGACAAATTTAGGGAATTATGTCCTTTAAGAGGTTGACCAGGGTTGTGTACAAACCCTCAAAACAACAGCATTTTAAGTGTACTGGCCCTTTAAGAGGTGGACCTGGGAAGCTTACAGACCTTTAAAATTGGCAATACTTTAAGGTGACTGGCCTACGAAGAGGATGACCATGGAAGTGGACAGTCCTTAAAGATGCATTATTGTGTGTGGGTGGCCTTCTAAGAGACAACCCTGGGAATGGACAGACCTTTGGAAATGTCAATGTGGCTTATGAAGTGGAAAGCCACTTGAACATGTGACATGTTTTGCGGACTGGCCCTTTAAGAGGCAGACCCTAGAAGTGGACAAACCCTTGAAGAGGTGACAAATTTAGGGAATTATGTCCTTTAAGAGGTTGACCAGGGTTGTGTACAAACCCTCAAAACAACAGCATTTTAAGTGTACTGGCCCTTTAAGAGGTGGACCTGGGAAGCTTACGGACCTTTAAAATTGGCAATACTTTAAGGTGACTGGCCTATGAAGAGGATGACCATGGAAGTGGACAGTCCTTAAAGATGCATTATTGTGTGTGGGTGGCCTTCTAAGAGACAACCCTGGGAATGGACAGACCTTTGGAAATGTCAATGTGGCTTATGAAGTGGAAAGCCACTTGAACATGTGACATGTTTTGCGGACTGGCCCTTTAAGAGGCAGACCCTAGAAGTGGACAAACCCTTGAAGAGGTGACAAATTTAGGGAATTATGTCCTTTAAGAGGTTGACCAGGGTTGTGTACAAACCCTTGAAACAACAGCATTTTAAGTGTACTGGCCCTTTAAGAGGTGGACCTGGGAAGCTTACAGACCTTTAAAATTGGCAATACTTTAAGGTGACTGGCCTATGAAGAGGATGACCATGGAAGTGGACAGTCCTTAAAGATGCATTATTGTGTGTGGGTGGCCTTCTAAGAGACAACCCTGGGAATGGACAGACCTTTGGAAATGTCAATGTGGCTTATGAAGTGGAAAGCCACTTGAACATGTGACATGTTTTGCGGACTGGCCCTTTAAGAGGCAGACCCTAGAAGTGGACAAACCCTTGAAGAGGTGACAAATTTAGGGAATTATGTCCTTTAAGAGGTTGACCAGGGTTGTGTACAAACCCTCAAAACAACAGCATTTCAAGTGTACTGGCCCTTTAAGAGGTGGACCTGGGAAGCTTACGGACCTTTAAAATTGGCAATACTTTAAGGTGACTGGCTTATGAAGAGGATGACCATGGAAGTGGACAGTCCTTAAAGATGCATTATTGTGTGTGGGTGGCCTTCTAAGAGACAACCCTGGGAATGGACAGACCTTTGGAAATGTCAATGTGGCTTATGAAGTGGAAAGCCACTTGAACATGTGACATGTTTTGCGGACTGGCCCTTTAAGAGGCAGACCCTAGAAGTGGACAAACCCTTGAAGAGGTGACAAATTTAGGGAATTATGTCCTTTAAGAGGTTGACCAGGGTTGTGTACAAACCCTCAAAACAACAGCATTTTAAGTGTACTGGCCCTTTAAGAGGTGGACCTGGGAAGCTTACGGACCTTTAAAATTGGCAATACTTTAAGGTGACTGGCCTATGAAGACGATGACCATGGAAGTGGACAGTCCTTAAAGATGCATTATTGTGTGTGGGTGGCCTTCTAAGAGACAACCCTGGGAATGGACAGACCTTTGGAAATGTCAATGTGGCTTATGAAGTGGAAAGCCACTTGAACATGTGACATGTTTTGCGGACTGGCCCTTTAAGAGGCAGACCCTAGAAGTGGACAAACCCTTGAAGAGGTGACAAATTTAGGGAATTATGTCCTTTAAGAGGTTGACCAGGGTTGTGTACAAACCCTTGAAACAACAGCATTTTAAGTGTACTGGCCCTTTAAGAGGTGGACCTGGGAAGCTTACAGACCTTTAAAATTGGCAATACTTTAAGGTGACTGGCCTATGAAGAGGATGACCATGGAAGTGGACAGTCCTTAAAGATGCATTATTGTGTGTGGGTGGCCTTCTAAGATACAACCCTGGGAATGGACAGACCTTTGGAAATGTCAATGTGGCTTATGAAGTGGAAAGCCACTTGAACATGTGACATGTTTTGCGGACTGGCCCTTTAAGAGGCAGACCCTAGAAGTGGACAAACCCTTGAAGAGGTGACAAATTTAGGGAATTATGTCCTTTAAGAGGTTGACCAGGGTTGTGTACAAACCCTCGAAACAACAGCATTTTAAGTGTACTGGCCCTTTAAGAGGTGGACCTGGGAAGCTTACAGACCTTTAAAATTGGCAATACTTTAAGGTGACTGGCCTATGAAGAGGATGACCATGGAAGTGGACAGTCCTTAAAGATGCATTATTGTGTGTGGGTGGCCTTCTAAGAGACAACCCTGGGAATGGACAGACCTTTGGAAATGTCAATGTGGCTTATGAAGTGGAAAGCCACTTGAACATGTGACATGTTTTGCGGACTGGCCCTTTAAGAGGCAGACCCTAGAAGTGGACAAACCCTTGAAGAGGTGACAAATTTAGGGAATTATGTCCTTTAAGAGGTTGACCAGGGTTGTGTACAAACCCTCAAAACAACAGCATTTTAAGTGTACTGGCCCTTTAAGAGGTGGACCTGGGAAGCTTACGGACCTTTAAAATTGGCAATACTTTAAGGTGACTGGCCTATGAAGAGGATGACCATGGAAGTGGACAGTCCTTAAAGATGCATTATTGTGTGTGGGTGGCCTTCTAAGAGACAACCCTGGGAATGGACAGACCTTTGGAAATGTCAATGTGGCTTATGAAGTGGAAAGCCACTTGAACATGTGACATGTTTTGCGGACTGGCCCTTTAAGAGGCAGACCCTAGAAGTGGACAAACCCTTGAAGAGGTGACAAATTTAGGGAATTATGTCCTTTAAGAGGTTGACCAGGGTTGTGTACAAACCCTTGAAACAACAGCATTTTAAGTGTACTGGCCCTTTAAGAGGTGGACCTGGGAAGCTTACAGACCTTTAAAATTGGCAATACTTTAAGGTGACTGGCCTATGAAGAGGATGACCATGGAAGTGGACAGTCCTTAAAGATGCATTATTGTGTGTGGGTGGCCTTCTAAGAGACAACCCTGGGAATGGACAGACCTTTGGAAATGTCAATGTGGCTTATGAAGTGGAAAGCCACTTGAACATGTGACATGTTTTGCGGACTGGCCCTTTAAGAGGCAGACCCTAGAAGTGGACAAACCCTTGAAGAGGTGACAAATTTAGGGAATTATGTCCTTTAAGAGGTTGACCAGGGTTGTGTACAAACCCTCAAAACAACAGCATTTTAAGTGTACTGGCCCTTTAAGAGGTGGACCTGGGAAGCTTACGGACCTTTAAAATTGGCAATACTTTAAGGTGACTGGCCTATGAAGAGGATGACCATGGAAGTGGACAGTCCTTAAAGATGCATTATTGTGTGTGGGTGGCCTTCTAAGAGACAACCCTGGGAATGGACAGACCTTTGGAAATGTCAATGTGGCTTATGAAGTGGAAAGCCACTTGAACATGTGACATGTTTTGCGGACTGGCCCTTTAAGAGGCAGACCCTAGAAGTGGACAAACCCTTGAAGAGGTGACAAATTTAGGGAATTATGTCCTTTAAGAGGTTGACCAGGGTTGTGTACAAACCCTCAAAACAACAGCATTTTAAGTGTACTGGCCCTTTAAGAGGTGGACCTGGGAAGCTTACGGACCTTTAAAATTGGCAATACTTTAAGGTGACTGGCCTATGAAGACGATGACCATGGAAGTGGACAGTCCTTAAAGATGCATTATTGTGTGTGGGTGGCCTTCTAAGAGACAACCCTGGGAATGGACAGACCTTTGGAAATGTCAATGTGGCTTATGAAGTGGAAAGCCACTTGAACATGTGACATGTTTTGCGGACTGGCCCTTAAAGAGGCAGACCCTAGAAGTGGACAAACCCTTGAAGAGGTGACAAATTTAGGGAATTATGTCCTTTAAGAGGTTGACCAGGGTTGTTTACAAACCCTCGAAACAACAGCATTTTAAGTGTACTGGCCCTTTAAGAGGTGGACCTGGGAAGCTTACAGACCTTTAAAATTGGCAATACTTTAAGGTGACTGGCCTATGAAGAGGATGACCATGGAAGTGGACAGTCCTTAAAGATGCATTATTGTGTGTGGGTGGCCTTCTAAGAGACAACCCTGGGAATGGACAGACCTTTGGAAATGTCAATGTGGCTTATGAAGTGGAAAGCCACTTGAACATGTGACATGTTTTGCGGACTGGCCCTTTAAGAGGCAGACCCTAGAAGTGGACAAACTCTTGAAGAGGTGACAAATTTAGGGAATTATGTCCTTTAAGAGGTTGACCAGGGTTGTGTACAAACCCTTGAAACAACAGCATTTTAAGTGTACTGGCCCTTTAAGAGGTGGACCTGGGAAGCTTACAGACCTTTAAAATTGGCAATACTTTAAGGTGACTGGCCTATGAAGAGGATGACCATGGAAGTGGACAGTCCTTAAAGATGCATTATTGTGTGTGGGTGGCCTTCTAAGAGACAACCCTGGGAATGGACAGACCTTTGGAAATGTCAATGTGGCTTATGAAGTGGAAAGCCACTTGAACATGTGACATGTTTTGCGGACTGGCCCTTTAAGAGGCAGACCCTAGAAGTGGACAAACCCTTGAAGAGGTGACAAATTTAGGGAATTATGTCCTTTAAGAGGTTGACCAGGGTTGTGTACAAACCCTCAAAACAACAGCATTTCAAGTGTACTGGCCCTTTAAGAGGTGGACCTGGGAAGCTTACGGACCTTTAAAATTGGCAATACTTTAAGGTGACTGGCCTATGAAGAGGATGACCATGGAAGTGGACAGTCCTTAAAGATGCATTATTGTGTGTGGGTGGCCTTCTAAGAGACAACCCTGGGAATGGACAGACCTTTGGAAATGTCAATGTGGCTTATGAAGTGGAAAGCCACTTGAATATGTGACATGTTTTGCGGACTGGCCCTTTAAGAGGCAGACCCTAGAAGTGGACAAACCCTTGAAGAGGTGACAAATTTAGGGAATTATGTCCTTTAAGAGGTTGACCAGGGTTGTGTACAAACCCTCAAAACAACAGCATTTTAAGTGTACTGGCCCTTTAAGAGGTGGACCTGGGAAGCTTACGGACCTTTAAAATTGGCAATACTTTAAGGTGACTGGCCTATGAAGAGGATGACCATGGAAGTGGACAGTCCTTAAAGATGCATTATTGTGTGTGGGTGGCCTTCTAAGAGACAACCCTGGGAATGGACAGACCTTTGGAAATGTCAATGTGGCTTATGAAGTGGAAATCCACTTGAACATGTGACATGTTTTGCGGACTGGCCTTTTAAGAGGCAGACCCTAGAAGTGGACAAACCCTTGAAGAGGTGACAAATTTAGGGAATTATGTCCTTTAAGAGGTTGACCAGGGTTGTGTACAAACCCTCAAAACAACAGCATTTTAAGTGTACTGGCCCTTTAAGAGGTGGACCTGGGAAGCTTACAGACCTTTAAAATTGGCAATACTTTAAGGTGACTGGCCTACGAAGAGGATGACCATGGAAGTGGACAGTCCTTAAAGATGCATTATTGTGTGTGGGTGGCCTTCTAAGAGACAACCCTGGGAATGGACAGACCTTTGGAAATGTCAATGTGGCTTATGAAGTGGAAAGCCACTTGAACATGTGACATGTTTTGCGGACTGGCCCTTTAAGAGGCAGACCCTAGAAGTGGACAAACCCTTGAAGAGGTGACAAATTTAGGGAATTATGTCCTTTAAGAGGTTGACCAGGGTTGTGTACAAACCCTCAAAACAACAGCATTTTAAGTGTACTGGCCCTTTAAGAGGTGGACCTGGGAAGCTTACGGACCTTTAAAATTGGCAATACTTTAAGGTGACTGGCCTATGAAGAGGATGACCATGGAAGTGGACAGTCCTTAAAGATGCATTATTGTGTGTGGGTGGCCTTCTAAGAGACAACCCTGGGAATGGACAGACCTTTGGAAATGTCAATGTGGCTTATGAAGTGGAAAGCCACTTGAACATGTGACATGTTTTGCGGACTGGCCCTTTAAGAGGCAGACCCTAGAAGTGGACAAACCCTTGAAGAGGTGACAAATTTAGGGAATTATGTCCTTTAAGAGGTTGACCAGGGTTGTGTACAAACCCTTGAAACAACAGCATTTTAAGTGTACTGGCCCTTTAAGAGGTGGACCTGGGAAGCTTACAGACCTTTAAAATTGGCAATACTTTAAGGTGACTGGCCTATGAAGAGGATGACCATGGAAGTGGACAGTCCTTAAAGATGCATTATTGTGTGTGGGTGGCCTTCTAAGAGACAACCCTGGGAATGGACAGACCTTTGGAAATGTCAATGTGGCTTATGAAGTGGAAAGCCACTTGAACATGTGACATGTTTTGCGGACTGGCCCTTTAAGAGGCAGACCCTAGAAGTGGACAAACCCTTGAAGAGGTGACAAATTTAGGGAATTATGTCCTTTAAGAGGTTGACCAGGGTTGTGTACAAACCCTCAAAACAACAGCATTTCAAGTGTACTGGCCCTTTAAGAGGTGGACCTGGGAAGCTTACGGACCTTTAAAATTGGCAATACTTTAAGGTGACTGGCTTATGAAGAGGATGACCATGGAAGTGGACAGTCCTTAAAGATGCATTATTGTGTGTGGGTGGCCTTCTAAGAGACAACCCTGGGAATGGACAGACCTTTGGAAATGTCAATGTGGCTTATGAAGTGGAAAGCCACTTGAACATGTGACATGTTTTGCGGACTGGCCCTTTAAGAGGCAGACCCTAGAAGTGGACAAACCCTTGAAGAGGTGACAAATTTAGGGAATTATGTCCTTTAAGAGGTTGACCAGGGTTGTGTACAAACCCTCAAAACAACAGCATTTTAAGTGTACTGGCCCTTTAAGAGGTGGACCTGGGAAGCTTACGGACCTTTAAAATTGGCAATACTTTAAGGTGACTGGCCTATGAAGACGATGACCATGGAAGTGGACAGTCCTTAAAGATGCATTATTGTGTGTGGGTGGCCTTCTAAGAGACAACCCTGGGAATGGACAGACCTTTGGAAATGTCAATGTGGCTTATGAAGTGGAAAGCCACTTGAACATGTGACATGTTTTGCGGACTGGCCCTTTAAGAGGCAGACCCTAGAAGTGGACAAACCCTTGAAGAGGTGACAAATTTAGGGAATTATGTCCTTTAAGAGGTTGACCAGGGTTGTGTACAAACCCTTGAAACAACAGCATTTTAAGTGTACTGGCCCTTTAAGAGGTGGACCTGGGAAGCTTACAGACCTTTAAAATTGGCAATACTTTAAGGTGACTGGCCTATGAAGAGGATGACCATGGAAGTGGACAGTCCTTAAAGATGCATTATTGTGTGTGGGTGGCCTTCTAAGATACAACCCTGGGAATGGACAGACCTTTGGAAATGTCAATGTGGCTTATGAAGTGGAAAGCCACTTGAACATGTGACATGTTTTGCGGACTGGCCCTTTAAGAGGCAGACCCTAGAAGTGGACAAACCCTTGAAGAGGTGACAAATTTAGGGAATTATGTCCTTTAAGAGGTTGACCAGGGTTGTGTACAAACCCTCGAAACAACAGCATTTTAAGTGTACTGGCCCTTTAAGAGGTGGACCTGGGAAGCTTACAGACCTTTAAAATTGGCAATACTTTAAGGTGACTGGCCTATGAAGAGGATGACCATGGAAGTGGACAGTCCTTAAAGATGCATTATTGTGTGTGGGTGGCCTTCTAAGAGACAACCCTGGGAATGGACAGACCTTTGGAAATGTCAATGTGGCTTATGAAGTGGAAAGCCACTTGAACATGTGACATGTTTTGCGGACTGGCCCTTTAAGAGGCAGACCCTAGAAGTGGACAAACCCTTGAAGAGGTGACAAATTTAGGGAATTATGTCCTTTAAGAGGTTGACCAGGGTTGTGTACAAACCCTCAAAACAACAGCATTTTAAGTGTACTGGCCCTTTAAGAGGTGGACCTGGGAAGCTTACGGACCTTTAAAATTGGCAATACTTTAAGGTGACTGGCCTATGAAGAGGATGACCATGGAAGTGGACAGTCCTTAAAGATGCATTATTGTGTGTGGGTGGCCTTCTAAGAGACAACCCTGGGAATGGACAGACCTTTGGAAATGTCAATGTGGCTTATGAAGTGGAAAGCCACTTGAACATGTGACATGTTTTGCGGACTGGCCCTTTAAGAGGCAGACCCTAGAAGTGGACAAACCCTTGAAGAGGTGACAAATTTAGGGAATTATGTCCTTTAAGAGGTTGACCAGGGTTGTGTACAAACCCTTGAAACAACAGCATTTTAAGTGTACTGGCCCTTTAAGAGGTGGACCTGGGAAGCTTACAGACCTTTAAAATTGGCAATACTTTAAGGTGACTGGCCTATGAAGAGGATGACCATGGAAGTGGACAGTCCTTAAAGATGCATTATTGTGTGTGGGTGGCCTTCTAAGAGACAACCCTGGGAATGGACAGACCTTTGGAAATGTCAATGTGGCTTATGAAGTGGAAAGCCACTTGAACATGTGACATGTTTTGCGGACTGGCCCTTTAAGAGGCAGACCCTAGAAGTGGACAAACCCTTGAAGAGGTGACAAATTTAGGGAATTATGTCCTTTAAGAGGTTGACCAGGGTTGTGTACAAACCCTCAAAACAACAGCATTTTAAGTGTACTGGCCCTTTAAGAGGTGGACCTGGGAAGCTTACGGACCTTTAAAATTGGCAATACTTTAAGGTGACTGGCCTATGAAGAGGATGACCATGGAAGTGGACAGTCCTTAAAGATGCATTATTGTGTGTGGGTGGCCTTCTAAGAGACAACCCTGGGAATGGACAGACCTTTGGAAATGTCAATGTGGCTTATGAAGTGGAAAGCCACTTGAACATGTGACATGTTTTGCGGACTGGCCCTTTAAGAGGCAGACCCTAGAAGTGGACAAACCCTTGAAGAGGTGACAAATTTAGGGAATTATGTCCTTTAAGAGGTTGACCAGGGTTGTGTACAAACCCTCAAAACAACAGCATTTTAAGTGTACTGGCCCTTTAAGAGGTGGACCTGGGAAGCTTACGGACCTTTAAAATTGGCAATACTTTAAGGTGACTGGCCTATGAAGACGATGACCATGGAAGTGGACAGTCCTTAAAGATGCATTATTGTGTGTGGGTGGCCTTCTAAGAGACAACCCTGGGAATGGACAGACCTTTGGAAATGTCAATGTGGCTTATGAAGTGGAAAGCCACTTGAACATGTGACATGTTTTGCGGACTGGCCCTTTAAGAGGCAGACCCTAGAAGTGGACAAACCCTTGAAGAGGTGACAAATTTAGGGAATTATGTCCTTTAAGAGGTTGACCAGGGTTGTGTACAAACCCTTGAAACAACAGCATTTTAAGTGTACTGGCCCTTTAAGAGGTGGACCTGGGAAGCTTACAGACCTTTAAAATTGGCAATACTTTAAGGTGACTGGCCTATGAAGAGGATGACCATGGAAGTGGACAGTCCTTAAAGATGCATTATTGTGTGTGGGTGGCCTTCTAAGATACAACCCTGGGAATGGACAGACCTTTGGAAATGTCAATGTGGCTTATGAAGTGGAAAGCCACTTGAACATGTGACATGTTTTGCGGACTGGCCCTTAAAGAGGCAGACCCTAGAAGTGGACAAACCCTTGAAGAGGTGACAAATTTAGGGAATTATGTCCTTTAAGAGGTTGACCAGGGTTGTTTACAAACCCTCGAAACAACAGCATTTTAAGTGTACTGGCCCTTTAAGAGGTGGACCTGGGAAGCTTACAGACCTTTAAAATTGGCAATACTTTAAGGTGACTGGCCTATGAAGAGGATGACCATGGAAGTGGACAGTCCTTAAAGATGCATTATTGTGTGTGGGTGGCCTTCTAAGAGACAACCCTGGGAATGGACAGACCTTTGGAAATGTCAATGTGGCTTATGAAGTGGAAAGCCACTTGAACATGTGACATGTTTTGCGGACTGGCCCTTTAAGAGGCAGACCCTAGAAGTGGACAAACTCTTGAAGAGGTGACAAATTTAGGGAATTATGTCCTTTAAGAGGTTGACCAGGGTTGTGTACAAACCCTTGAAACAACAGCATTTTAAGTGTACTGGCCCTTTAAGAGGTGGACCTGGGAAGCTTACAGACCTTTAAAATTGGCAATACTTTAAGGTGACTGGCCTATGAAGAGGATGACCATGGAAGTGGACAGTCCTTAAAGATGCATTATTGTGTGTGGGTGGCCTTCTAAGAGACAACCCTGGGAATGGACAGACCTTTGGAAATGTCAATGTGGCTTATGAAGTGGAAAGCCACTTGAACATGTGACATGTTTTGCGGACTGGCCCTTTAAGAGGCAGACCCTAGAAGTGGACAAACCCTTGAAGAGGTGACAAATTTAGGGAATTATGTCCTTTAAGAGGTTGACCAGGGTTGTGTACAAACCCTCAAAACAACAGCATTTCAAGTGTACTGGCCCTTTAAGAGGTGGACCTGGGAAGCTTACGGACCTTTAAAATTGGCAATACTTTAAGGTGACTGGCCTATGAAGAGGATGACCATGGAAGTGGACAGTCCTTAAAGATGCATTATTGTGTGTGGGTGGCCTTCTAAGAGACAACCCTGGGAATGGACAGACCTTTGGAAATGTCAATGTGGCTTATGAAGTGGAAAGCCACTTGAATATGTGACATGTTTTGCGGACTGGCCCTTTAAGAGGCAGACCCTAGAAGTGGACAAACCCTTGAAGAGGTGACAAATTTAGGGAATTATGTCCTTTAAGAGGTTGACCAGGGTTGTGTACAAACCCTCAAAACAACAGCATTTTAAGTGTACTGGCCCTTTAAGAGGTGGACCTGGGAAGCTTACGGACCTTTAAAATTGGCAATACTTTAAGGTGACTGGCCTATGAAGAGGATGACCATGGAAGTGGACAGTCCTTAAAGATGCATTATTGTGTGTGGGTGGCCTTCTAAGAGACAACCCTGGGAATGGACAGACCTTTGGAAATGTCAATGTGGCTTATGAAGTGGAAATCCACTTGAACATGTGACATGTTTTGCGGACTGGCCTTTTAAGAGGCAGACCCTAGAAGTGGACAAACCCTTGAAGAGGTGACAAATTTAGGGAATTATGTCCTTTAAGAGGTTGACCAGGGTTGTGTACAAACCCTCAAAACAACAGCATTTTAAGTGTACTGGCCCTTTAAGAGGTGGACCTGGGAAGCTTACAGACCTTTAAAATTGGCAATACTTTAAGGTGACTGGCCTACGAAGAGGATGACCATGGAAGTGGACAGTCCTTAAAGATGCATTATTGTGTGTGGGTGGCCTTCTAAGAGACAACCCTGGGAATGGACAGACCTTTGGAAATGTCAATGTGGCTTATGAAGTGGAAAGCCACTTGAACATGTGACATGTTTTGCGGACTGGCCCTTTAAGAGGCAGACCCTAGAAGTGGACAAACCCTTGAAGAGGTGACAAATTTAGGGAATTATGTCCTTTAAGAGGTTGACCAGGGTTGTGTACAAACCCTCAAAACAACAGCATTTTAAGTGTACTGGCCCTTTAAGAGGTGGACCTGGGAAGCTTACGGACCTTTAAAATTGGCAATACTTTAAGGTGACTGGCCTATGAAGAGGATGACCATGGAAGTGGACAGTCCTTAAAGATGCATTATTGTGTGTGGGTGGCCTTCTAAGAGACAACCCTGGGAATGGACAGACCTTTGGAAATGTCAATGTGGCTTATGAAGTGGAAAGCCACTTGAACATGTGACATGTTTTGCGGACTGGCCCTTTAAGAGGCAGACCCTAGAAGTGGACAAACCCTTGAAGAGGTGACAAATTTAGGGAATTATGTCCTTTAAGAGGTTGACCAGGGTTGTGTACAAACCCTTGAAACAACAGCATTTTAAGTGTACTGGCCCTTTAAGAGGTGGACCTGGGAAGCTTACAGACCTTTAAAATTGGCAATACTTTAAGGTGACTGGCCTATGAAGAGGATGACCATGGAAGTGGACAGTCCTTAAAGATGCATTATTGTGTGTGGGTGGCCTTCTAAGAGACAACCCTGGGAATGGACAGACCTTTGGAAATGTCAATGTGGCTTATGAAGTGGAAAGCCACTTGAACATGTGACATGTTTTGCGGACTGGCCCTTTAAGAGGCAGACCCTAGAAGTGGACAAACCCTTGAAGAGGTGACAAATTTAGGGAATTATGTCCTTTAAGAGGTTGACCAGGGTTGTGTACAAACCCTCAAAACAACAGCATTTCAAGTGTACTGGCCCTTTAAGAGGTGGACCTGGGAAGCTTACGGACCTTTAAAATTGGCAATACTTTAAGGTGACTGGCCTATGAAGAGGATGACCATGGAAGTGGACAGTCCTTAAAGATGCATTATTGTGTGTGGGTGGCCTTCTAAGAGACAACCCTGGGAATGGACAGACCTTTGGAAATGTCAATGTGGCTTATGAAGTGGAAAGCCACTTGAACATGTGACATGTTTTGCGGACTGGCCCTTTAAGAGGCAGACCCTAGAAGTGGACAAACCCTTGAAGAGGTGACAAATTTAGGGAATTATGTCCTTTAAGAGGTTGACCAGGGTTGTGTACAAACCCTTGAAACAACAGCATTTTAAGTGTACTGGCCCTTTAAGAGGTGGACCTGGGAAGCTTACAGACCTTTAAAATTGGCAATACTTTAAGGTGACTGGCCTATGAAGAGGATGACCATGGAAGTGGACAGTCCTTAAAGATGCATTATTGTGTGTGGGTGGCCTTCTAAGAGACAACCCTGGGAATGGACAGACCTTTGGAAATGTCAATGTGGCTTATGAAGTGGAAAGCCACTTGAACATGTGACATGTTTTGTGGACTGGCCCTTTAAGAGGCAGACCCTAGAAGTGGACAAACCCTTGAAGAGGTGACAAATTTAGGGAATTATGTCCTTTAAGAGGTTGACCAGGGTTGTGTACAAACCCTCAAAACAACAGCATTTTAAGTGTACCGGCCCTTTAAGAGGTGGACCTGGGAAGCTTACGGACCTTTAAAATTGGCAATACTTTAAGGTGACTGGCCTATGAAGACGATGACCATGGAAGTGGACAGTCCTTAAAGATGCATTATTGTGTGTGGGTGGCCTTCTAAGAGACAACCCTGGGAATGGACAGACCTTTGGAAATGTCAATGTGGCTTATGAAGTGGAAAGCCACTTGAACATGTGACATGTTTTGCGGACTGGCCCTTTAAGAGGCAGACCCTAGAAGTGGACAAACCCTTGAAGAGGTGACAAATTTAGGGAATTATGTCCTTTAAGAGGTTGACCAGGGTTGTGTACAAACCCTTGAAACAACAGCATTTTAAGTGTACTGGCCCTTTAAGAGGTGGACCTGGGAAGCTTACAGACCTTTAAAATTGGCAATACTTTAAGGTGACTGGCCTATGAAGAGGATGACCATGGAAGTGGACAGTCCTTAAAGATGCATTATTGTGTGTGGGTGGCCTTCTAAGATACAACCCTGGGAATGGACAGACCTTTGGAAATGTCAATGTGGCTTATGAAGTGGAAAGCCACTTGAACATGTGACATGTTTTGCGGACTGGCCCTTTAAGAGGCAGACCCTAGAAGTGGACAAACCCTTGAAGAGGTGACAAATTTAGGGAATTATGTCCTTTAAGAGGTTGACCAGGGTTGTGTACAAACCCTCGAAACAACAGCATTTTAAGTGTACTGGCCCTTTAAGAGGTGGACCTGGGAAGCTTACAGACCTTTAAAATTGGCAATACTTTAAGGTGACTGGCCTATGAAGAGGATGACCATGGAAGTGGACAGTCCTTAAAGATGCATTATTGTGTGTGGGTGGCCTTCTAAGAGACAACCCTGGGAATGGACAGACCTTTGGAAATGTCAATGTGGCTTATGAAGTGGAAAGCCACTTGAACATGTGACATGTTTTGCGGACTGGCCCTTTAAGAGGCAGACCCTAGAAGTGGACAAACTCTTGAAGAGGTGACAAATTTAGGGAATTATGTCCTTTAAGAGGTTGACCAGGGTTGTGTACAAACCCTCGAAACAACAGCATTTTAAGTGTACTGGCCCTTTAAGAGGTGGACCTGGGAAGCTTACAGACCTTTAAAATTGGCAATACTTTAAGGTGACTGGCCTATGAAGAGGATGACCATGGAAGTGGACAGTCCTTAAAGATGCATTATTGTGTGTGGGTGGCCTTCTAAGAGACAACCCTGGGAATGGACAGACCTTTGGAAATGTCAATGTGGCTTATGAAGTGGAAAGCCACTTGAACATGTGACATGTTTTGCGGACTGGCCCTTTAAGAGGCAGACCCTAGAAGTGGACAAACCCTTGAAGAGGTGACAAATTTAGGGAATTATGTCCTTTAAGAGGTTGACCAGGGTTGTGTACAAACCCTTGAAACAACAGCATTTTAAGTGTACTGGCCCTTTAAGAGGTGGACCTGGGAAGCTTACAGACCTTTAAAATTGGCAATACTTTAAGGTGACTGGCCTATGAAGAGGATGACCATGGAAGTGGACAGTCCTTAAAGATGCATTATTGTGTGTGGGTGGCCTTCTAAGAGACAACCCTGGGAATGGACAGACCTTTGGAAATGTCAATGTGGCTTATGAAGTGGAAAGCCACTTGAACATGTGACATGTTTTGCGGACTGGCCCTTTAAGAGGCAGACCCTAGAAGTGGACAAACCCTTGAAGAGGTGACAAATTTAGGGAATTATGTCCTTTAAGAGGTTGACCAGGGTTGTGTACAAACCCTCAAAACAACAGCATTTTAAGTGTACTGGCCCTTTAAGAGGTGGACCTGGGAAGCTTACGGACCTTTAAAATTGGCAATACTTTAAGGTGACTGGCCTATGAAGAGGATGACCATGGAAGTGGACAGTCCTTAAAGATGCATTATTGTGTGTGGGTGGCCTTCTAAGAGACAACCCTGGGAATGGACAGACCTTTGGAAATGTCAATGTGGCTTATGAAGTGGAAAGCCACTTGAACATGTGACATGTTTTGCGGACTGGCCCTTTAAGAGGCAGACCCTAGAAGTGGACAAACCCTTGAAGAGGTGACAAATTTAGGGAATTATGTCCTTTAAGAGGTTGACCAGGGTTGTGTACAAACCCTCAAAACAACAGCATTTTAAGTGTACTGGCCCTTTAAGAGGTGGACCTGGGAAGCTTACGGACCTTTAAAATTGGCAATACTTTAAGGTGACTGGCCTATGAAGACGATGACCATGGAAGTGGACAGTCCTTAAAGATGCATTATTGTGTGTGGGTGGCCTTCTAAGAGACAACCCTGGGAATGGACAGACCTTTGGAAATGTCAATGTGGCTTATGAAGTGGAAAGCCACTTGAACATGTGACATGTTTTGCGGACTGGCCCTTAAAGAGGCAGACCCTAGAAGTGGACAAACCCTTGAAGAGGTGACAAATTTAGGGAATTATGTCCTTTAAGAGGTTGACCAGGGTTGTTTACAAACCCTCGAAACAACAGCATTTTAAGTGTACTGGCCCTTTAAGAGGTGGACCTGGGAAGCTTACAGACCTTTAAAATTGGCAATACTTTAAGGTGACTGGCCTATGAAGAGGATGACCATGGAAGTGGACAGTCCTTAAAGATGCATTATTGTGTGTGGGTGGCCTTCTAAGAGACAACCCTGGGAATGGACAGACCTTTGGAAATGTCAATGTGGCTTATGAAGTGGAAAGCCACTTGAACATGTGACATGTTTTGCGGACTGGCCCTTTAAGAGGCAGACCCTAGAAGTGGACAAACTCTTGAAGAGGTGACAAATTTAGGGAATTATGTCCTTTAAGAGGTTGACCAGGGTTGTGTACAAACCCTTGAAACAACAGCATTTTAAGTGTACTGGCCCTTTAAGAGGTGGACCTGGGAAGCTTACAGACCTTTAAAATTGGCAATACTTTAAGGTGACTGGCCTATGAAGAGGATGACCATGGAAGTGGACAGTCCTTAAAGATGCATTATTGTGTGTGGGTGGCCTTCTAAGAGACAACCCTGGGAATGGACAGACCTTTGGAAATGTCAATGTGGCTTATGAAGTGGAAAGCCACTTGAACATGTGACATGTTTTGCGGACTGGCCCTTTAAGAGGCAGACCCTAGAAGTGGACAAACCCTTGAAGAGGTGACAAATTTAGGGAATTATGTCCTTTAAGAGGTTGACCAGGGTTGTGTACAAACCCTCAAAACAACAGCATTTCAAGTGTACTGGCCCTTTAAGAGGTGGACCTGGGAAGCTTACGGACCTTTAAAATTGGCAATACTTTAAGGTGACTGGCCTATGAAGAGGATGACCATGGAAGTGGACAGTCCTTAAAGATGCATTATTGTGTGTGGGTGGCCTTCTAAGAGACAACCCTGGGAATGGACAGACCTTTGGAAATGTCAATGTGGCTTATGAAGTGGAAAGCCACTTGAATATGTGACATGTTTTGCGGACTGGCCCTTTAAGAGGCAGACCCTAGAAGTGGACAAACCCTTGAAGAGGTGACAAATTTAGGGAATTATGTCCTTTAAGAGGTTGACCAGGGTTGTGTACAAACCCTCAAAACAACAGCATTTTAAGTGTACTGGCCCTTTAAGAGGTGGACCTGGGAAGCTTACGGACCTTTAAAATTGGCAATACTTTAAGGTGACTGGCCTATGAAGAGGATGACCATGGAAGTGGACAGTCCTTAAAGATGCATTATTGTGTGTGGGTGGCCTTCTAAGAGACAACCCTGGGAATGGACAGACCTTTGGAAATGTCAATGTGGCTTATGAAGTGGAAATCCACTTGAACATGTGACATGTTTTGCGGACTGGCCTTTTAAGAGGCAGACCCTAGAAGTGGACAAACCCTTGAAGAGGTGACAAATTTAGGGAATTATGTCCTTTAAGAGGTTGACCAGGGTTGTGTACAAACCCTCAAAACAACAGCATTTTAAGTGTACTGGCCCTTTAAGAGGTGGACCTGGGAAGCTTACAGACCTTTAAAATTGGCAATACTTTAAGGTGACTGGCCTACGAAGAGGATGACCATGGAAGTGGACAGTCCTTAAAGATGCATTATTGTGTGTGGGTGGCCTTCTAAGAGACAACCCTGGGAATGGACAGACCTTTGGAAATGTCAATGTGGCTTATGAAGTGGAAAGCCACTTGAACATGTGACATGTTTTGCGGACTGGCCCTTTAAGAGGCAGACCCTAGAAGTGGACAAACCCTTGAAGAGGTGACAAATTTAGGGAATTATGTCCTTTAAGAGGTTGACCAGGGTTGTGTACAAACCCTCAAAACAACAGCATTTTAAGTGTACTGGCCCTTTAAGAGGTGGACCTGGGAAGCTTACGGACCTTTAAAATTGGCAATACTTTAAGGTGACTGGCCTATGAAGAGGATGACCATGGAAGTGGACAGTCCTTAAAGATGCATTATTGTGTGTGGGTGGCCTTCTAAGAGACAACCCTGGGAATGGACAGACCTTTGGAAATGTCAATGTGGCTTATGAAGTGGAAAGCCACTTGAACATGTGACATGTTTTGCGGACTGGCCCTTTAAGAGGCAGACCCTAGAAGTGGACAAACCCTTGAAGAGGTGACAAATTTAGGGAATTATGTCCTTTAAGAGGTTGACCAGGGTTGTGTACAAACCCTTGAAACAACAGCATTTTAAGTGTACTGGCCCTTTAAGAGGTGGACCTGGGAAGCTTACAGACCTTTAAAATTGGCAATACTTTAAGGTGACTGGCCTATGAAGAGGATGACCATGGAAGTGGACAGTCCTTAAAGATGCATTATTGTGTGTGGGTGGCCTTCTAAGAGACAACCCTGGGAATGGACAGACCTTTGGAAATGTCAATGTGGCTTATGAAGTGGAAAGCCACTTGAACATGTGACATGTTTTGCGGACTGGCCCTTTAAGAGGCAGACCCTAGAAGTGGACAAACCCTTGAAGAGGTGACAAATTTAGGGAATTATGTCCTTTAAGAGGTTGACCAGGGTTGTGTACAAACCCTCAAAACAACAGCATTTCAAGTGTACTGGCCCTTTAAGAGGTGGACCTGGGAAGCTTACGGACCTTTAAAATTGGCAATACTTTAAGGTGACTGGCTTATGAAGAGGATGACCATGGAAGTGGACAGTCCTTAAAGATGCATTATTGTGTGTGGGTGGCCTTCTAAGAGACAACCCTGGGAATGGACAGACCTTTGGAAATGTCAATGTGGCTTATGAAGTGGAAAGCCACTTGAACATGTGACATGTTTTGCGGACTGGCCCTTTAAGAGGCAGACCCTAGAAGTGGACAAACCCTTGAAGAGGTGACAAATTTAGGGAATTATGTCCTTTAAGAGGTTGACCAGGGTTGTGTACAAACCCTCAAAACAACAGCATTTTAAGTGTACTGGCCCTTTAAGAGGTGGACCTGGGAAGCTTACGGACCTTTAAAATTGGCAATACTTTAAGGTGACTGGCCTATGAAGACGATGACCATGGAAGTGGACAGTCCTTAAAGATGCATTATTGTGTGTGGGTGGCCTTCTAAGAGACAACCCTGGGAATGGACAGACCTTTGGAAATGTCAATGTGGCTTATGAAGTGGAAAGCCACTTGAACATGTGACATGTTTTGCGGACTGGCCCTTTAAGAGGCAGACCCTAGAAGTGGACAAACCCTTGAAGAGGTGACAAATTTAGGGAATTATGTCCTTTAAGAGGTTGACCAGGGTTGTGTACAAACCCTTGAAACAACAGCATTTTAAGTGTACTGGCCCTTTAAGAGGTGGACCTGGGAAGCTTACAGACCTTTAAAATTGGCAATACTTTAAGGTGACTGGCCTATGAAGAGGATGACCATGGAAGTGGACAGTCCTTAAAGATGCATTATTGTGTGTGGGTGGCCTTCTAAGATACAACCCTGGGAATGGACAGACCTTTGGAAATGTCAATGTGGCTTATGAAGTGGAAAGCCACTTGAACATGTGACATGTTTTGCGGACTGGCCCTTTAAGAGGCAGACCCTAGAAGTGGACAAACCCTTGAAGAGGTGACAAATTTAGGGAATTATGTCCTTTAAGAGGTTGACCAGGGTTGTGTACAAACCCTCGAAACAACAGCATTTTAAGTGTACTGGCCCTTTAAGAGGTGGACCTGGGAAGCTTACAGACCTTTAAAATTGGCAATACTTTAAGGTGACTGGCCTATGAAGAGGATGACCATGGAAGTGGACAGTCCTTAAAGATGCATTATTGTGTGTGGGTGGCCTTCTAAGAGACAACCCTGGGAATGGACAGACCTTTGGAAATGTCAATGTGGCTTATGAAGTGGAAAGCCACTTGAACATGTGACATGTTTTGCGGACTGGCCCTTTAAGAGGCAGACCCTAGAAGTGGACAAACCCTTGAAGAGGTGACAAATTTAGGGAATTATGTCCTTTAAGAGGTTGACCAGGGTTGTGTACAAACCCTCAAAACAACAGCATTTTAAGTGTACTGGCCCTTTAAGAGGTGGACCTGGGAAGCTTACGGACCTTTAAAATTGGCAATACTTTAAGGTGACTGGCCTATGAAGAGGATGACCATGGAAGTGGACAGTCCTTAAAGATGCATTATTGTGTGTGGGTGGCCTTCTAAGAGACAACCCTGGGAATGGACAGACCTTTGGAAATGTCAATGTGGCTTATGAAGTGGAAAGCCACTTGAACATGTGACATGTTTTGCGGACTGGCCCTTTAAGAGGCAGACCCTAGAAGTGGACAAACCCTTGAAGAGGTGACAAATTTAGGGAATTATGTCCTTTAAGAGGTTGACCAGGGTTGTGTACAAACCCTTGAAACAACAGCATTTTAAGTGTACTGGCCCTTTAAGAGGTGGACCTGGGAAGCTTACAGACCTTTAAAATTGGCAATACTTTAAGGTGACTGGCCTATGAAGAGGATGACCATGGAAGTGGACAGTCCTTAAAGATGCATTATTGTGTGTGGGTGGCCTTCTAAGAGACAACCCTGGGAATGGACAGACCTTTGGAAATGTCAATGTGGCTTATGAAGTGGAAAGCCACTTGAACATGTGACATGTTTTGCGGACTGGCCCTTTAAGAGGCAGACCCTAGAAGTGGACAAACCCTTGAAGAGGTGACAAATTTAGGGAATTATGTCCTTTAAGAGGTTGACCAGGGTTGTGTACAAACCCTCAAAACAACAGCATTTTAAGTGTACTGGCCCTTTAAGAGGTGGACCTGGGAAGCTTACGGACCTTTAAAATTGGCAATACTTTAAGGTGACTGGCCTATGAAGAGGATGACCATGGAAGTGGACAGTCCTTAAAGATGCATTATTGTGTGTGGGTGGCCTTCTAAGAGACAACCCTGGGAATGGACAGACCTTTGGAAATGTCAATGTGGCTTATGAAGTGGAAAGCCACTTGAACATGTGACATGTTTTGCGGACTGGCCCTTTAAGAGGCAGACCCTAGAAGTGGACAAACCCTTGAAGAGGTGACAAATTTAGGGAATTATGTCCTTTAAGAGGTTGACCAGGGTTGTGTACAAACCCTCAAAACAACAGCATTTTAAGTGTACTGGCCCTTTAAGAGGTGGACCTGGGAAGCTTACGGACCTTTAAAATTGGCAATACTTTAAGGTGACTGGCCTATGAAGACGATGACCATGGAAGTGGACAGTCCTTAAAGATGCATTATTGTGTGTGGGTGGCCTTCTAAGAGACAACCCTGGGAATGGACAGACCTTTGGAAATGTCAATGTGGCTTATGAAGTGGAAAGCCACTTGAACATGTGACATGTTTTGCGGACTGGCCCTTTAAGAGGCAGACCCTAGAAGTGGACAAACCCTTGAAGAGGTGACAAATTTAGGGAATTATGTCCTTTAAGAGGTTGACCAGGGTTGTGTACAAACCCTTGAAACAACAGCATTTTAAGTGTACTGGCCCTTTAAGAGGTGGACCTGGGAAGCTTACAGACCTTTAAAATTGGCAATACTTTAAGGTGACTGGCCTATGAAGAGGATGACCATGGAAGTGGACAGTCCTTAAAGATGCATTATTGTGTGTGGGTGGCCTTCTAAGATACAACCCTGGGAATGGACAGACCTTTGGAAATGTCAATGTGGCTTATGAAGTGGAAAGCCACTTGAACATGTGACATGTTTTGCGGACTGGCCCTTAAAGAGGCAGACCCTAGAAGTGGACAAACCCTTGAAGAGGTGACAAATTTAGGGAATTATGTCCTTTAAGAGGTTGACCAGGGTTGTTTACAAACCCTCGAAACAACAGCATTTTAAGTGTACTGGCCCTTTAAGAGGTGGACCTGGGAAGCTTACAGACCTTTAAAATTGGCAATACTTTAAGGTGACTGGCCTATGAAGAGGATGACCATGGAAGTGGACAGTCCTTAAAGATGCATTATTGTGTGTGGGTGGCCTTCTAAGAGACAACCCTGGGAATGGACAGACCTTTGGAAATGTCAATGTGGCTTATGAAGTGGAAAGCCACTTGAACATGTGACATGTTTTGCGGACTGGCCCTTTAAGAGGCAGACCCTAGAAGTGGACAAACTCTTGAAGAGGTGACAAATTTAGGGAATTATGTCCTTTAAGAGGTTGACCAGGGTTGTGTACAAACCCTTGAAACAACAGCATTTTAAGTGTACTGGCCCTTTAAGAGGTGGACCTGGGAAGCTTACAGACCTTTAAAATTGGCAATACTTTAAGGTGACTGGCCTATGAAGAGGATGACCATGGAAGTGGACAGTCCTTAAAGATGCATTATTGTGTGTGGGTGGCCTTCTAAGAGACAACCCTGGGAATGGACAGACCTTTGGAAATGTCAATGTGGCTTATGAAGTGGAAAGCCACTTGAACATGTGACATGTTTTGCGGACTGGCCCTTTAAGAGGCAGACCCTAGAAGTGGACAAACCCTTGAAGAGGTGACAAATTTAGGGAATTATGTCCTTTAAGAGGTTGACCAGGGTTGTGTACAAACCCTCAAAACAACAGCATTTCAAGTGTACTGGCCCTTTAAGAGGTGGACCTGGGAAGCTTACGGACCTTTAAAATTGGCAATACTTTAAGGTGACTGGCCTATGAAGAGGATGACCATGGAAGTGGACAGTCCTTAAAGATGCATTATTGTGTGTGGGTGGCCTTCTAAGAGACAACCCTGGGAATGGACAGACCTTTGGAAATGTCAATGTGGCTTATGAAGTGGAAAGCCACTTGAATATGTGACATGTTTTGCGGACTGGCCCTTTAAGAGGCAGACCCTAGAAGTGGACAAACCCTTGAAGAGGTGACAAATTTAGGGAATTATGTCCTTTAAGAGGTTGACCAGGGTTGTGTACAAACCCTCAAAACAACAGCATTTTAAGTGTACTGGCCCTTTAAGAGGTGGACCTGGGAAGCTTACGGACCTTTAAAATTGGCAATACTTTAAGGTGACTGGCCTATGAAGAGGATGACCATGGAAGTGGACAGTCCTTAAAGATGCATTATTGTGTGTGGGTGGCCTTCTAAGAGACAACCCTGGGAATGGACAGACCTTTGGAAATGTCAATGTGGCTTATGAAGTGGAAATCCACTTGAACATGTGACATGTTTTGCGGACTGGCCTTTTAAGAGGCAGACCCTAGAAGTGGACAAACCCTTGAAGAGGTGACAAATTTAGGGAATTATGTCCTTTAAGAGGTTGACCAGGGTTGTGTACAAACCCTCAAAACAACAGCATTTTAAGTGTACTGGCCCTTTAAGAGGTGGACCTGGGAAGCTTACAGACCTTTAAAATTGGCAATACTTTAAGGTGACTGGCCTACGAAGAGGATGACCATGGAAGTGGACAGTCCTTAAAGATGCATTATTGTGTGTGGGTGGCCTTCTAAGAGACAACCCTGGGAATGGACAGACCTTTGGAAATGTCAATGTGGCTTATGAAGTGGAAAGCCACTTGAACATGTGACATGTTTTGCGGACTGGCCCTTTAAGAGGCAGACCCTAGAAGTGGACAAACCCTTGAAGAGGTGACAAATTTAGGGAATTATGTCCTTTAAGAGGTTGACCAGGGTTGTGTACAAACCCTCAAAACAACAGCATTTTAAGTGTACTGGCCCTTTAAGAGGTGGACCTGGGAAGCTTACGGACCTTTAAAATTGGCAATACTTTAAGGTGACTGGCCTATGAAGAGGATGACCATGGAAGTGGACAGTCCTTAAAGATGCATTATTGTGTGTGGGTGGCCTTCTAAGAGACAACCCTGGGAATGGACAGACCTTTGGAAATGTCAATGTGGCTTATGAAGTGGAAAGCCACTTGAACATGTGACATGTTTTGCGGACTGGCCCTTTAAGAGGCAGACCCTAGAAGTGGACAAACCCTTGAAGAGGTGACAAATTTAGGGAATTATGTCCTTTAAGAGGTTGACCAGGGTTGTGTACAAACCCTTGAAACAACAGCATTTTAAGTGTACTGGCCCTTTAAGAGGTGGACCTGGGAAGCTTACAGACCTTTAAAATTGGCAATACTTTAAGGTGACTGGCCTATGAAGAGGATGACCATGGAAGTGGACAGTCCTTAAAGATGCATTATTGTGTGTGGGTGGCCTTCTAAGAGACAACCCTGGGAATGGACAGACCTTTGGAAATGTCAATGTGGCTTATGAAGTGGAAAGCCACTTGAACATGTGACATGTTTTGCGGACTGGCCCTTTAAGAGGCAGACCCTAGAAGTGGACAAACCCTTGAAGAGGTGACAAATTTAGGGAATTATGTCCTTTAAGAGGTTGACCAGGGTTGTGTACAAACCCTCAAAACAACAGCATTTCAAGTGTACTGGCCCTTTAAGAGGTGGACCTGGGAAGCTTACGGACCTTTAAAATTGGCAATACTTTAAGGTGACTGGCCTATGAAGAGGATGACCATGGAAGTGGACAGTCCTTAAAGATGCATTATTGTGTGTGGGTGGCCTTCTAAGAGACAACCCTGGGAATGGACAGACCTTTGGAAATGTCAATGTGGCTTATGAAGTGGAAAGCCACTTGAACATGTGACATGTTTTGCGGACTGGCCCTTTAAGAGGCAGACCCTAGAAGTGGACAAACCCTTGAAGAGGTGACAAATTTAGGGAATTATGTCCTTTAAGAGGTTGACCAGGGTTGTGTACAAACCCTTGAAACAACAGCATTTTAAGTGTACTGGCCCTTTAAGAGGTGGACCTGGGAAGCTTACAGACCTTTAAAATTGGCAATACTTTAAGGTGACTGGCCTATGAAGAGGATGACCATGGAAGTGGACAGTCCTTAAAGATGCATTATTGTGTGTGGGTGGCCTTCTAAGAGACAACCCTGGGAATGGACAGACCTTTGGAAATGTCAATGTGGCTTATGAAGTGGAAAGCCACTTGAACATGTGACATGTTTTGTGGACTGGCCCTTTAAGAGGCAGACCCTAGAAGTGGACAAACCCTTGAAGAGGTGACAAATTTAGGGAATTATGTCCTTTAAGAGGTTGACCAGGGTTGTGTACAAACCCTCAAAACAACAGCATTTTAAGTGTACCGGCCCTTTAAGAGGTGGACCTGGGAAGCTTACGGACCTTTAAAATTGGCAATACTTTAAGGTGACTGGCCTATGAAGACGATGACCATGGAAGTGGACAGTCCTTAAAGATGCATTATTGTGTGTGGGTGGCCTTCTAAGAGACAACCCTGGGAATGGACAGACCTTTGGAAATGTCAATGTGGCTTATGAAGTGGAAAGCCACTTGAACATGTGACATGTTTTGCGGACTGGCCCTTTAAGAGGCAGACCCTAGAAGTGGACAAACCCTTGAAGAGGTGACAAATTTAGGGAATTATGTCCTTTAAGAGGTTGACCAGGGTTGTGTACAAACCCTCAAAACAACAGCATTTTAAGTGTACTGGCCCTTTAAGAGGTGGACCTGGGAAGCTTACGGACCTTTAAAATTGGCAATACTTTAAGGTGACTGGCCTATGAAGAGGATGACCATGGAAGTGGACAGTCCTTAAAGATGCATTATTGTGTGTGGGTGGCCTTCTAAGAGACAACCCTGGGAATGGACAGACCTTTGGAAATGTCAATGTGGCTTATGAAGTGGAAAGCCACTTGAACATGTGACATGTTTTGCGGACTGGCCCTTTAAGAGGCAGACCCTAGAAGTGGACAAACCCTTGAAGAGGTGACAAATTTAGGGAATTATGTCCTTTAAGAGGTTGACCAGGGTTGTGTACAAACCCTTGAAACAACAGCATTTTAAGTGTACTGGCCCTTTAAGAGGTGGACCTGGGAAGCTTACAGACCTTTAAAATTGGCAATACTTTAAGGTGACTGGCCTATGAAGAGGATGACCATGGAAGTGGACAGTCCTTAAAGATGCATTATTGTGTGTGGGTGGCCTTCTAAGAGACAACCCTGGGAATGGACAGACCTTTGGAAATGTCAATGTGGCTTATGAAGTGGAAAGCCACTTGAACATGTGACATGTTTTGCGGACTGGCCCTTTAAGAGGCAGACCCTAGAAGTGGACAAACCCTTGAAGAGGTGACAAATTTAGGGAATTATGTCCTTTAAGAGGTTGACCAGGGTTGTGTACAAACCCTCAAAACAACAGCATTTTAAGTGTACTGGCCCTTTAAGAGGTGGACCTGGGAAGCTTACGGACCTTTAAAATTGGCAATACTTTAAGGTGACTGGCCTATGAAGAGGATGACCATGGAAGTGGACAGTCCTTAAAGATGCATTATTGTGTGTGGGTGGCCTTCTAAGAGACAACCCTGGGAATGGACAGACCTTTGGAAATGTCAATGTGGCTTATGAAGTGGAAAGCCACTTGAACATGTGACATGTTTTGCGGACTGGCCCTTTAAGAGGCAGACCCTAGAAGTGGACAAACCCTTGAAGAGGTGACAAATTTAGGGAATTATGTCCTTTAAGAGGTTGACCAGGGTTGTGTACAAACCCTCAAAACAACAGCATTTTAAGTGTACTGGCCCTTTAAGAGGTGGACCTGGGAAGCTTACGGACCTTTAAAATTGGCAATACTTTAAGGTGACTGGCCTATGAAGACGATGACCATGGAAGTGGACAGTCCTTAAAGATGCATTATTGTGTGTGGGTGGCCTTCTAAGAGACAACCCTGGGAATGGACAGACCTTTGGAAATGTCAATGTGGCTTATGAAGTGGAAAGCCACTTGAACATGTGACATGTTTTGCGGACTGGCCCTTTAAGAGGCAGACCCTAGAAGTGGACAAACCCTTGAAGAGGTGACAAATTTAGGGAATTATGTCCTTTAAGAGGTTGACCAGGGTTGTGTACAAACCCTTGAAACAACAGCATTTTAAGTGTACTGGCCCTTTAAGAGGTGGACCTGGGAAGCTTACAGACCTTTAAAATTGGCAATACTTTAAGGTGACTGGCCTATGAAGAGGATGACCATGGAAGTGGACAGTCCTTAAAGATGCATTATTGTGTGTGGGTGGCCTTCTAAGATACAACCCTGGGAATGGACAGACCTTTGGAAATGTCAATGTGGCTTATGAAGTGGAAAGCCACTTGAACATGTGACATGTTTTGCGGACTGGCCCTTAAAGAGGCAGACCCTAGAAGTGGACAAACCCTTGAAGAGGTGACAAATTTAGGGAATTATGTCCTTTAAGAGGTTGACCAGGGTTGTTTACAAACCCTCGAAACAACAGCATTTTAAGTGTACTGGCCCTTTAAGAGGTGGACCTGGGAAGCTTACAGACCTTTAAAATTGGCAATACTTTAAGGTGACTGGCCTATGAAGAGGATGACCATGGAAGTGGACAGTCCTTAAAGATGCATTATTGTGTGTGGGTGGCCTTCTAAGAGACAACCCTGGGAATGGACAGACCTTTGGAAATGTCAATGTGGCTTATGAAGTGGAAAGCCACTTGAACATGTGACATGTTTTGCGGACTGGCCCTTTAAGAGGCAGACCCTAGAAGTGGACAAACTCTTGAAGAGGTGACAAATTTAGGGAATTATGTCCTTTAAGAGGTTGACCAGGGTTGTGTACAAACCCTTGAAACAACAGCATTTTAAGTGTACTGGCCCTTTAAGAGGTGGACCTGGGAAGCTTACAGACCTTTAAAATTGGCAATACTTTAAGGTGACTGGCCTATGAAGAGGATGACCATGGAAGTGGACAGTCCTTAAAGATGCATTATTGTGTGTGGGTGGCCTTCTAAGAGACAACCCTGGGAATGGACAGACCTTTGGAAATGTCAATGTGGCTTATGAAGTGGAAAGCCACTTGAACATGTGACATGTTTTGCGGACTGGCCCTTTAAGAGGCAGACCCTAGAAGTGGACAAACCCTTGAAGAGGTGACAAATTTAGGGAATTATGTCCTTTAAGAGGTTGACCAGGGTTGTGTACAAACCCTCAAAACAACAGCATTTCAAGTGTACTGGCCCTTTAAGAGGTGGACCTGGGAAGCTTACGGACCTTTAAAATTGGCAATACTTTAAGGTGACTGGCCTATGAAGAGGATGACCATGGAAGTGGACAGTCCTTAAAGATGCATTATTGTGTGTGGGTGGCCTTCTAAGAGACAACCCTGGGAATGGACAGACCTTTGGAAATGTCAATGTGGCTTATGAAGTGGAAAGCCACTTGAATATGTGACATGTTTTGCGGACTGGCCCTTTAAGAGGCAGACCCTAGAAGTGGACAAACCCTTGAAGAGGTGACAAATTTAGGGAATTATGTCCTTTAAGAGGTTGACCAGGGTTGTGTACAAACCCTCAAAACAACAGCATTTTAAGTGTACTGGCCCTTTAAGAGGTGGACCTGGGAAGCTTACGGACCTTTAAAATTGGCAATACTTTAAGGTGACTGGCCTATGAAGAGGATGACCATGGAAGTGGACAGTCCTTAAAGATGCATTATTGTGTGTGGGTGGCCTTCTAAGAGACAACCCTGGGAATGGACAGACCTTTGGAAATGTCAATGTGGCTTATGAAGTGGAAATCCACTTGAACATGTGACATGTTTTGCGGACTGGCCTTTTAAGAGGCAGACCCTAGAAGTGGACAAACCCTTGAAGAGGTGACAAATTTAGGGAATTATGTCCTTTAAGAGGTTGACCAGGGTTGTGTACAAACCCTCAAAACAACAGCATTTTAAGTGTACTGGCCCTTTAAGAGGTGGACCTGGGAAGCTTACAGACCTTTAAAATTGGCAATACTTTAAGGTGACTGGCCTACGAAGAGGATGACCATGGAAGTGGACAGTCCTTAAAGATGCATTATTGTGTGTGGGTGGCCTTCTAAGAGACAACCCTGGGAATGGACAGACCTTTGGAAATGTCAATGTGGCTTATGAAGTGGAAAGCCACTTGAACATGTGACATGTTTTGCGGACTGGCCCTTTAAGAGGCAGACCCTAGAAGTGGACAAACCCTTGAAGAGGTGACAAATTTAGGGAATTATGTCCTTTAAGAGGTTGACCAGGGTTGTGTACAAACCCTCAAAACAACAGCATTTTAAGTGTACTGGCCCTTTAAGAGGTGGACCTGGGAAGCTTACGGACCTTTAAAATTGGCAATACTTTAAGGTGACTGGCCTATGAAGAGGATGACCATGGAAGTGGACAGTCCTTAAAGATGCATTATTGTGTGTGGGTGGCCTTCTAAGAGACAACCCTGGGAATGGACAGACCTTTGGAAATGTCAATGTGGCTTATGAAGTGGAAAGCCACTTGAACATGTGACATGTTTTGCGGACTGGCCCTTTAAGAGGCAGACCCTAGAAGTGGACAAACCCTTGAAGAGGTGACAAATTTAGGGAATTATGTCCTTTAAGAGGTTGACCAGGGTTGTGTACAAACCCTTGAAACAACAGCATTTTAAGTGTACTGGCCCTTTAAGAGGTGGACCTGGGAAGCTTACAGACCTTTAAAATTGGCAATACTTTAAGGTGACTGGCCTATGAAGAGGATGACCATGGAAGTGGACAGTCCTTAAAGATGCATTATTGTGTGTGGGTGGCCTTCTAAGAGACAACCCTGGGAATGGACAGACCTTTGGAAATGTCAATGTGGCTTATGAAGTGGAAAGCCACTTGAACATGTGACATGTTTTGCGGACTGGCCCTTTAAGAGGCAGACCCTAGAAGTGGACAAACCCTTGAAGAGGTGACAAATTTAGGGAATTATGTCCTTTAAGAGGTTGACCAGGGTTGTGTACAAACCCTCAAAACAACAGCATTTCAAGTGTACTGGCCCTTTAAGAGGTGGACCTGGGAAGCTTACGGACCTTTAAAATTGGCAATACTTTAAGGTGACTGGCCTATGAAGAGGATGACCATGGAAGTGGACAGTCCTTAAAGATGCATTATTGTGTGTGGGTGGCCTTCTAAGAGACAACCCTGGGAATGGACAGACCTTTGGAAATGTCAATGTGGCTTATGAAGTGGAAAGCCACTTGAACATGTGACATGTTTTGCGGACTGGCCCTTTAAGAGGCAGACCCTAGAAGTGGACAAACCCTTGAAGAGGTGACAAATTTAGGGAATTATGTCCTTTAAGAGGTTGACCAGGGTTGTGTACAAACCCTTGAAACAACAGCATTTTAAGTGTACTGGCCCTTTAAGAGGTGGACCTGGGAAGCTTACAGACCTTTAAAATTGGCAATACTTTAAGGTGACTGGCCTATGAAGAGGATGACCATGGAAGTGGACAGTCCTTAAAGATGCATTATTGTGTGTGGGTGGCCTTCTAAGAGACAACCCTGGGAATGGACAGACCTTTGGAAATGTCAATGTGGCTTATGAAGTGGAAAGCCACTTGAACATGTGACATGTTTTGTGGACTGGCCCTTTAAGAGGCAGACCCTAGAAGTGGACAAACCCTTGAAGAGGTGACAAATTTAGGGAATTATGTCCTTTAAGAGGTTGACCAGGGTTGTGTACAAACCCTCAAAACAACAGCATTTTAAGTGTACCGGCCCTTTAAGAGGTGGACCTGGGAAGCTTACGGACCTTTAAAATTGGCAATACTTTAAGGTGACTGGCCTATGAAGACGATGACCATGGAAGTGGACAGTCCTTAAAGATGCATTATTGTGTGTGGGTGGCCTTCTAAGAGACAACCCTGGGAATGGACAGACCTTTGGAAATGTCAATGTGGCTTATGAAGTGGAAAGCCACTTGAACATGTGACATGTTTTGCGGACTGGCCCTTTAAGAGGCAGACCCTAGAAGTGGACAAACCCTTGAAGAGGTGACAAATTTAGGGAATTATGTCCTTTAAGAGGTTGACCAGGGTTGTGTACAAACCCTTGAAACAACAGCATTTTAAGTGTACTGGCCCTTTAAGAGGTGGACCTGGGAAGCTTACAGACCTTTAAAATTGGCAATACTTTAAGGTGACTGGCCTATGAAGAGGATGACCATGGAAGTGGACAGTCCTTAAAGATGCATTATTGTGTGTGGGTGGCCTTCTAAGATACAACCCTGGGAATGGACAGACCTTTGGAAATGTCAATGTGGCTTATGAAGTGGAAAGCCACTTGAACATGTGACATGTTTTGCGGACTGGCCCTTTAAGAGGCAGACCCTAGAAGTGGACAAACCCTTGAAGAGGTGACAAATTTAGGGAATTATGTCCTTTAAGAGGTTGACCAGGGTTGTGTACAAACCCTCGAAACAACAGCATTTTAAGTGTACTGGCCCTTTAAGAGGTGGACCTGGGAAGCTTACAGACCTTTAAAATTGGCAATACTTTAAGGTGACTGGCCTATGAAGAGGATGACCATGGAAGTGGACAGTCCTTAAAGATGCATTATTGTGTGTGGGTGGCCTTCTAAGAGACAACCCTGGGAATGGACAGACCTTTGGAAATGTCAATGTGGCTTATGAAGTGGAAAGCCACTTGAACATGTGACATGTTTTGCGGACTGGCCCTTTAAGAGGCAGACCCTAGAAGTGGACAAACTCTTGAAGAGGTGACAAATTTAGGGAATTATGTCCTTTAAGAGGTTGACCAGGGTTGTGTACAAACCCTCGAAACAACAGCATTTTAAGTGTACTGGCCCTTTAAGAGGTGGACCTGGGAAGCTTACAGACCTTTAAAATTGGCAATACTTTAAGGTGACTGGCCTATGAAGAGGATGACCATGGAAGTGGACAGTCCTTAAAGATGCATTATTGTGTGTGGGTGGCCTTCTAAGAGACAACCCTGGGAATGGACAGACCTTTGGAAATGTCAATGTGGCTTATGAAGTGGAAAGCCACTTGAACATGTGACATGTTTTGCGGACTGGCCCTTTAAGAGGCAGACCCTAGAAGTGGACAAACCCTTGAAGAGGTGACAAATTTAGGGAATTATGTCCTTTAAGAGGTTGACCAGGGTTGTGTACAAACCCTTGAAACAACAGCATTTTAAGTGTACTGGCCCTTTAAGAGGTGGACCTGGGAAGCTTACAGACCTTTAAAATTGGCAATACTTTAAGGTGACTGGCCTATGAAGAGGATGACCATGGAAGTGGACAGTCCTTAAAGATGCATTATTGTGTGTGGGTGGCCTTCTAAGATACAACCCTGGGAATGGACAGACCTTTGGAAATGTCAATGTGGCTTATGAAGTGGAAAGCCACTTGAACATGTGACATGTTTTGCGGACTGGCCCTTTAAGAGGCAGACCCTAGAAGTGGACAAACCCTTGAAGAGGTGACAAATTTAGGGAATTATGTCCTTTAAGAGGTTGACCAGGGTTGTGTACAAACCCTCAAAACAACAGCATTTCAAGTGTACTGGCCCTTTAAGAGGTGGACCTGGGAAGCTTACGGACCTTTAAAATTGGCAATACTTTAAGGTGACTGGCCTATGAAGAGGATGACCATGGAAGTGGACAGTCCTTAAAGATGCATTATTGTGTGTGGGTGGCCTTCTAAGAGACAACCCTGGGAATGGACAGACCTTTGGAAATGTCAATGTGGCTTATGAAGTGGAAAGCCACTTGAACATGTGACATGTTTTGCGGACTGGCCCTTTAAGAGGCAGACCCTAGAAGTGGACAAACTCTTGAAGAGGTGACAAATTTAGGGAATTATGTCCTTTAAGAGGTTGACCAGGGTTGTGTACAAACCCTTGAAACAACAGCATTTTAAGTGTACTGGCCCTTTAAGAGGTGGACCTGGGAAGCTTATAAGGCAATACTTTAAGGTGACTGGCCTATGAAGAGGATGACCATGGAAGTGGACAGTCCTTAAAGATGCATTATTGTGTGTGGGTGGCCTTCTAAGAGACAACCCTGGGAATGGACAGACCTTTGGAAATGTCAATGTGGCTTATGAAGTGGAAAGCCACTTGAACATGTGACATGTTTTGCGGACTGGCCCTTTAAGAGGCAGACCCTAGAAGTGGACAAACCCTTGAAGAGGTGACAAATTTAGGGAATTATGTCCTTTAAGAGGTTGACCAGGGTTGTGTACAAACCCTCAAAACAACAGCATTTTAAGTGTACTGGCCCTTTAAGAGGTGGACCTGGGAAGCTTACGGACCTTTAAAATTGGCAATACTTTAAGGTGACTGGCCTATGAAGAGGATGACCATGGAAGTGGACAGTCCTTAAAGATGCATTATTGTGTGTGGGTGGCCTTCTAAGAGACAACCCTGGGAATGGACAGACCTTTGGAAATGTCAATGTGGCTTATGAAGTGGAAAGCCACTTGAACATGTGACATGTTTTGCGGACTGGCCCTTTAAGAGGCAGACCCTAGAAGTGGACAAACCCTTGAAGAGGTGACAAATTTAGGGAATTATGTCCTTTAAGAGGTTGACCAGGGTTGTGTACAAACCCTTGAAACAACAGCATTTTAAGTGTACTGGCCCTTTAAGAGGTGGACCTGGGAAGCTTACAGACCTTTAAAATTGGCAATACTTTAAGGTGACTGGCCTATGAAGAGGATGACCATGGAAGTGGACAGTCCTTAAAGATGCATTATTGTGTGTGGGTGGCCTTCTAAGAGACAACCCTGGGAATGGACAGACCTTTGGAAATGTCAATGTGGCTTATGAAGTGGAAAGCCACTTGAACATGTGACATGTTTTGCGGACTGGCCCTTTAAGAGGCAGACCCTAGAAGTGGACAAACCCTTGAAGAGGTGACAAATTTAGGGAATTATGTCCTTTAAGAGGTTGACCAGGGTTGTGTACAAACCCTCAAAACAACAGCATTTCAAGTGTACTGGCCCTTTAAGAGGTGGACCTGGGAAGCTTACGGACCTTTAAAATTGGCAATACTTTAAGGTGACTGGCCTATGAAGAGGATGACCATGGAAGTGGACAGTCCTTAAAGATGCATTATTGTGTGTGGGTGGCCTTCTAAGAGACAACCCTGGGAATGGACAGACCTTTGGAAATGTCAATGTGGCTTATGAAGTGGAAAGCCACTTGAACATGTGACATGTTTTGCGGACTGGCCCTTTAAGAGGCAGACCCTAGAAGTGGACAAACCCTTGAAGAGGTGACAAATTTAGGGAATTATGTCCTTTAAGAGGTTGACCAGGGTTGTGTACAAACCCTTGAAACAACAGCATTTTAAGTGTACTGGCCCTTTAAGAGGTGGACCTGGGAAGCTTACAGACCTTTAAAATTGGCAATACTTTAAGGTGACTGGCCTATGAAGAGGATGACCATGGAAGTGGACAGTCCTTAAAGATGCATTATTGTGTGTGGGTGGCCTTCTAAGAGACAACCCTGGGAATGGACAGACCTTTGGAAATGTCAATGTGGCTTATGAAGTGGAAAGCCACTTGAACATGTGACATGTTTTGTGGACTGGCCCTTTAAGAGGCAGACCCTAGAAGTGGACAAACCCTTGAAGAGGTGACAAATTTAGGGAATTATGTCCTTTAAGAGGTTGACCAGGGTTGTGTACAAACCCTCAAAACAACAGCATTTTAAGTGTACCGGCCCTTTAAGAGGTGGACCTGGGAAGCTTACGGACCTTTAAAATTGGCAATACTTTAAGGTGACTGGCCTATGAAGACGATGACCATGGAAGTGGACAGTCCTTAAAGATGCATTATTGTGTGTGGGTGGCCTTCTAAGAGACAACCCTGGGAATGGACAGACCTTTGGAAATGTCAATGTGGCTTATGAAGTGGAAAGCCACTTGAACATGTGACATGTTTTGCGGACTGGCCCTTTAAGAGGCAGACCCTAGAAGTGGACAAACCCTTGAAGAGGTGACAAATTTAGGGAATTATGTCCTTTAAGAGGTTGACCAGGGTTGTGTACAAACCCTTGAAACAACAGCATTTTAAGTGTACTGGCCCTTTAAGAGGTGGACCTGGGAAGCTTACAGACCTTTAAAATTGGCAATACTTTAAGGTGACTGGCCTATGAAGAGGATGACCATGGAAGTGGACAGTCCTTAAAGATGCATTATTGTGTGTGGGTGGCCTTCTAAGATACAACCCTGGGAATGGACAGACCTTTGGAAATGTCAATGTGGCTTATGAAGTGGAAAGCCACTTGAACATGTGACATGTTTTGCGGACTGGCCCTTTAAGAGGCAGACCCTAGAAGTGGACAAACCCTTGAAGAGGTGACAAATTTAGGGAATTATGTCCTTTAAGAGGTTGACCAGGGTTGTGTACAAACCCTCGAAACAACAGCATTTTAAGTGTACTGGCCCTTTAAGAGGTGGACCTGGGAAGCTTACAGACCTTTAAAATTGGCAATACTTTAAGGTGACTGGCCTATGAAGAGGATGACCATGGAAGTGGACAGTCCTTAAAGATGCATTATTGTGTGTGGGTGGCCTTCTAAGAGACAACCCTGGGAATGGACAGACCTTTGGAAATGTCAATGTGGCTTATGAAGTGGAAAGCCACTTGAACATGTGACATGTTTTGCGGACTGGCCCTTTAAGAGGCAGACCCTAGAAGTGGACAAACTCTTGAAGAGGTGACAAATTTAGGGAATTATGTCCTTTAAGAGGTTGACCAGGGTTGTGTACAAACCCTCGAAACAACAGCATTTTAAGTGTACTGGCCCTTTAAGAGGTGGACCTGGGAAGCTTACAGACCTTTAAAATTGGCAATACTTTAAGGTGACTGGCCTATGAAGAGGATGACCATGGAAGTGGACAGTCCTTAAAGATGCATTATTGTGTGTGGGTGGCCTTCTAAGAGACAACCCTGGGAATGGACAGACCTTTGGAAATGTCAATGTGGCTTATGAAGTGGAAAGCCACTTGAACATGTGACATGTTTTGCGGACTGGCCCTTTAAGAGGCAGACCCTAGAAGTGGACAAACCCTTGAAGAGGTGACAAATTTAGGGAATTATGTCCTTTAAGAGGTTGACCAGGGTTGTGTACAAACCCTTGAAACAACAGCATTTTAAGTGTACTGGCCCTTTAAGAGGTGGACCTGGGAAGCTTACAGACCTTTAAAATTGGCAATACTTTAAGGTGACTGGCCTATGAAGAGGATGACCATGGAAGTGGACAGTCCTTAAAGATGCATTATTGTGTGTGGGTGGCCTTCTAAGAGACAACCCTGGGAATGGACAGACCTTTGGAAATGTCAATGTGGCTTATGAAGTGGAAAGCCACTTGAACATGTGACATGTTTTGTGGACTGGCCCTTTAAGAGGCAGACCCTAGAAGTGGACAAACCCTTGAAGAGGTGACAAATTTAGGGAATTATGTCCTTTAAGAGGTTGACCAGGGTTGTGTACAAACCCTCAAAACAACAGCGTTTTAAGTGTACCGGCCCTTTAAGAGGTGGACCTGGGAAGCTTACGGACCTTTAAAATTGGCAATACTTTAAGGTGACTGGCCTATGAAGACGATGACCATGGAAGTGGACAGTCCTTAAAGATGCATTATTGTGTGTGGGTGGCCTTCTAAGAGACAACCCTGGGAATGGACAGACCTTTGGAAATGTCAATGTGGCTTATGAAGTGGAAAGCCACTTGAACATGTGACATGTTTTGCGGACTGGCCCTTTAAGAGGCAGACCCTAGAAGTGGACAAACCCTTGAAGAGGTGACAAATTTAGGGAATTATGTCCTTTAAGAGGTTGACCAGGGTTGTGTACAAACCCTTGAAACAACAGCATTTTAAGTGTACTGGCCCTTTAAGAGGTGGACCTGGGAAGCTTACAGACCTTTAAAATTGGCAATACTTTAAGGTGACTGGCCTATGAAGAGGATGACCATGGAAGTGGACAGTCCTTAAAGATGCATTATTGTGTGTGGGTGGCCTTCTAAGATACAACCCTGGGAATGGACAGACCTTTGGAAATGTCAATGTGGCTTATGAAGTGGAAAGCCACTTGAACATGTGACATGTTTTGCGGACTGGCCCTTTAAGAGGCAGACCCTAGAAGTGGACAAACCCTTGAAGAGGTGACAAATTTAGGGAATTATGTCCTTTAAGAGGTTGACCAGGGTTGTGTACAAACCCTCGAAACAACAGCATTTTAAGTGTACTGGCCCTTTAAGAGGTGGACCTGGGAAGCTTACAGACCTTTAAAATTGGCAATACTTTAAGGTGACTGGCCTATGAAGAGGATGACCATGGAAGTGGACAGTCCTTAAAGATGCATTATTGTGTGTGGGTGGCCTTCTAAGAGACAACCCTGGGAATGGACAGACCTTTGGAAATGTCAATGTGGCTTATGAAGTGGAAAGCCACTTGAACATGTGACATGTTTTGCGGACTGGCCCTTTAAGAGGCAGACCCTAGAAGTGGACAAACTCTTGAAGAGGTGACAAATTTAGGGAATTATGTCCTTTAAGAGGTTGACCAGGGTTGTGTACAAACCCTCGAAACAACAGCATTTTAAGTGTACTGGCCCTTTAAGAGGTGGACCTGGGAAGCTTACAGACCTTTAAAATTGGCAATACTTTAAGGTGACTGGCCTATGAAGAGGATGACCATGGAAGTGGACAGTCCTTAAAGATGCATTATTGTGTGTGGGTGGCCTTCTAAGAGACAACCCTGGGAATGGACAGACCTTTGGAAATGTCAATGTGGCTTATGAAGTGGAAAGCCACTTGAACATGTGACATGTTTTGCGGACTGGCCCTTTAAGAGGCAGACCCTAGAAGTGGACAAACCCTTGAAGAGGTGACAAATTTAGGGAATTATGTCCTTTAAGAGGTTGACCAGGGTTGTGTACAAACCCTCAAAACAACAGCATTTCAAGTGTACTGGCCCTTTAAGAGGTGGACCTGGGAAGCTTACGGACCTTTAAAATTGGCAATACTTTAAGGTGACTGGCCTATGAAGAGGATGACCATGGAAGTGGACAGTCCTTAAAGATGCATTATTGTGTGTGGGTGGCCTTCTAAGAGACAACCCTGGGAATGGACAGACCTTTGGAAATGTCAATGTGGCTTATGAAGTGGAAAGCCACTTGAACATGTGACATGTTTTGCGGACTGGCCCTTTAAGAGGCAGACCCTAGAAGTGGACAAACCCTTGAAGAGGTGACAAATTTAGGGAATTATGTCCTTTAAGAGGTTGACCAGGGTTGTGTACAAACCCTCAAAACAACAGCATTTTAAGTGTACTGGCCCTTTAAGAGGTGGACCTGGGAAGCTTACGGACCTTTAAAATTGGCAATACTTTAAGGTGACTGGCCTATGAAGAGGATGACCATGGAAGTGGACAGTCCTTAAAGATGCATTATTGTGTGTGGGTGGCCTTCTAAGAGACAACCCTGGGAATGGACAGACCTTTGGAAATGTCAATGTGGCTTATGAAGTGGAAAGCCACTTGAACATGTGACATGTTTTGCGGACTGGCCCTTTAAGAGGCAGACCCTAGAAGTGGACAAACCCTTGAAGAGGTGACAAATTTAGGGAATTATGTCCTTTAAGAGGTTGACCAGGGTTGTGTACAAACCCTCAAAACAACAGCATTTTAAGTGTACTGGCCCTTTAAGAGGTGGACCTGGGAAGCTTACGGACCTTTAAAATTGGCAATACTTTAAGGTGACTGGCCTATGAAGAGGATTACCATGGAAGTGGACAGTCCTTAAAGATGCATTATTGTGTGTGGGTGGCCTTCTAAGAGACAACCCTGGGAATGGACAGACCTTTGGAAATGTCAATGTGGCTTATGAAGTGGAAAGCCACTTGAACATGTGACATGTTTTGCGGACTGGCCCTTTAAGAGGCAGACCCTAGAAGTGGACAAACCCTTGAAGAGGTGACAAATTTAGGGAATTATGTCCTTTAAGAGGTTGACCAGGGTTGTGTACAAACCCTCAAAACAACAGCATTTTAAGTGTACTGGCCCTTTAAGAGGTGGACCTGGGAAGCTTACGGACCTTTAAAATTGGCAATACTTTAAGGTGACTGGCCTATGAAGACGATGACCATGGAAGTGGACAGTCCTTAAAGATGCATTATTGTGTGTGGGTGGCCTTCTAAGAGACAACCCTGGGAATGGACAGACCTTTGGAAATGTCAATGTGGCTTATGAAGTGGAAAGCCACTTGAACATGTGACATGTTTTGCGGACTGGCCCTTTAAGAGGCAGACCCTAGAAGTGGACAAACCCTTGAAGAGGTGACAAATTTAGGGAATTATGTCCTTTAAGAGGTTGACCAGGGTTGTGTACAAACCCTTGAAACAACAGCATTTTAAGTGTACTGGCCCTTTAAGAGGTGGACCTGGGAAGCTTACAGACCTTTAAAATTGGCAATACTTTAAGGTGACTGGCCTATGAAGAGGATGACCATGGAAGTGGACAGTCCTTAAAGATGCATTATTGTGTGTGGGTGGCCTTCTAAGATACAACCCTGGGAATGGACAGACCTTTGGAAATGTCAATGTGGCTTATGAAGTGGAAAGCCACTTGAACATGTGACATGTTTTGCGGACTGGCCCTTTAAGAGGCAGACCCTAGAAGTGGACAAACCCTTGAAGAGGTGACAAATTTAGGGAATTATGTCCTTTAAGAGGTTGACCAGGGTTGTGTACAAACCCTCAAAACAACAGCATTTCAAGTGTACTGGCCCTTTAAGAGGTGGACCTGGGAAGCTTACGGACCTTTAAAATTGGCAATACTTTAAGGTGACTGGCCTATGAAGAGGATGACCATGGAAGTGGACAGTCCTTAAAGATGCATTATTGTGTGTGGGTGGCCTTCTAAGAGACAACCCTGGGAATGGACAGACCTTTGGAAATGTCAATGTGGCTTATGAAGTGGAAAGCCACTTGAACATGTGACATGTTTTGCGGACTGGCCCTTTAAGAGGCAGACCCTAGAAGTGGACAAACTCTTGAAGAGGTGACAAATTTAGGGAATTATGTCCTTTAAGAGGTTGACCAGGGTTGTGTACAAACCCTTGAAACAACAGCATTTTAAGTGTACTGGCCCTTTAAGAGGTGGACCTGGGAAGCTTATAAGGCAATACTTTAAGGTGACTGGCCTATGAAGAGGATGACCATGGAAGTGGACAGTCCTTAAAGATGCATTATTGTGTGTGGGTGGCCTTCTAAGAGACAACCCTGGGAATGGACAGACCTTTGGAAATGTCAATGTGGCTTATGAAGTGGAAAGCCACTTGAATATGTGACATGTTTTGCGGACTGGCCCTTTAAGAGGCAGACCCTAGAAGTGGACAAACCCTTGAAGAGGTGACAAATTTAGGGAATTATGTCCTTTAAGAGGTTGACCAGGGTTGTGTACAAACCCTCAAAACAACAGCATTTTAAGTGTACTGGCCCTTTAAGAGGTGGACCTGGGAAGCTTACGGACCTTTAAAATTGGCAATACTTTAAGGTGACTGGCCTATGAAGAGGATGACCATGGAAGTGGACAGTCCTTAAAGATGCATTATTGTGTGTGGGTGGCCTTCTAAGAGACAACCCTGGGAATGGACAGACCTTTGGAAATGTCAATGTGGCTTATGAAGTGGAAAGCCACTTGAACATGTGACATGTTTTGCGGACTGGCCCTTTAAGAGGCAGACCCTAGAAGTGGACAAACCCTTGAAGAGGTGACAAATTTAGGGAATTATGTCCTTTAAGAGGTTGACCAGGGTTGTGTACAAACCCTCAAAACAACAGCATTTTAAGTGTACTGGCCCTTTAAGAGGTGGACCTGGGAAGCTTACGGACCTTTAAAATTGGCAATACTTTAAGGTGACTGGCCTATGAAGAGGATGACCATGGAAGTGGACAGTCCTTAAAGATGCATTATTGTGTGTGGGTGGCCTTCTAAGAGACAACCCTGGGAATGGACAGACCTTTGGAAATGTCAATGTGGCTTATGAAGTGGAAAGCCACTTGAACATGTGACATGTTTTGCGGACTGGCCCTTTAAGAGGCAGACCCTAGAAGTGGACAAACCCTTGAAGAGGTGACAAATTTAGGGAATTATGTCCTTTAAGAGGTTGACCAGGGTTGTGTACAAACCCTCAAAACAACAGCATTTTAAGTGTACTGGCCCTTTAAGAGGTGGACCTGGGAAGCTTACGGACCTTTAAAATTGGCAATACTTTAAGGTGACTGGCCTATGAAGACGATGACCATGGAAGTGGACAGTCCTTAAAGATGCATTATTGTGTGTGGGTGGCCTTCTAAGAGACAACCCTGGGAATGGACAGACCTTTGGAAATGTCAATGTGGCTTATGAAGTGGAAAGCCACTTGAACATGTGACATGTTTTGCGGACTGGCCCTTTAAGAGGCAGACCCTAGAAGTGGACAAACCCTTGAAGAGGTGACAAATTTAGGGAATTATGTCCTTTAAGAGGTTGACCAGGGTTGTGTACAAACCCTTGAAACAACAGCATTTTAAGTGTACTGGCCCTTTAAGAGGTGGACCTGGGAAGCTTACGGACCTTTAAAATTGGCAATACTTTAAGGTGACTGGCCTATGAAGAGGATGACCATGGAAGTGGACAGTCCTTAAAGATGCATTATTGTGTGTGGGTGGCCTTCTAAGAGACAACCCTGGGAATGGACAGACCTTTGGAAATGTCAATGTGGCTTATGAAGTGGAAATCCACTTGAACATGTGACATGTTTTGATGACTGGCCCTTTAAGAGGCAGACCCTAGATATGGACAAACCCTTGAAGAGGTGACAAATTTAGGGAATTATGTCCTTTAAGAGGTTGACCAGGGTTGTGTACAAACCATTGAAACAACAGTATTTTAATTGTACTGGCCCTTTAAGAGGTGGACCTGGGAAGCTTACGGACCTTTAAAATTGGCAATACTTTAAGGTGACTGGCCTATGAAGAGGATGACCATGGAAGTGGACAGTCCTTAAAGATGCATTATTGTGTGTGGGTGGCCTTCTAAGAGACAACCATAGGAATGGACAGACCTTTGGAAATGTCAATTTGGCTTATGAAGTGGAAAGCCACTTGAACATGTGACATGTTTTGCGGACTGGCCCTTTAAGAGGCAGACCCTAGAAGTGGACAAACCCTTGAAGAGGTGACAAATTTAGGGAATTATGTCCTTTAAGAGGTTGACCAGGGTTGTGTACAAACCCTTGAAACAACAGCATTTTAAGTGTACTGGCCCTTTAAGAGGTGGACCTGGGAAGCTTACGGACCTTTAAAATTGGCAATACTTTAAGGTGACTGGCCTATGAAGAGGATGACCATGGAAGTGGACAGTCCTTAAAGATGCATTATTGTGTGTGGGTGGCCTTCTAAGAGACAACCCTGGGAATGGACAGACCTTTGGAAATGTCAATGTGGCTTATGAAGTGGAAAGCCACTTGAACATGTGACATGTTTTGCGGACTGGCCCTTTAAGAGGCAGACCCTAGAAGTGGACAAACCCTTGAAGAGGTGACAAATTTAGGGAATTATGTCCTTTAAGAGGTTGACCAGGGTTGTGTACAAACCCTCAAAACAACAGCATTTTAAGTGTACTGGCCCTTTAAGAGGTGGACCTGGGAAGCTTACGGACCTTTAAAATTGGCAATACTTTAAGGTGACTGGCCTATGAAGAGGATGACCATGGAAGTGGACAGTCCTTAAAGATGCATTATTGTGTGTGGGTGGCCTTCTAAGAGACAACCCTGGGAATGGACAGACCTTTGGAAATGTCAATGTGGCTTATGAAGTGGAAAGCCACTTGAACATGTGACATGTTTTGCGGACTGGCCCTTTAAGAGGCAGACCCTAGAAGTGGACAAACCCTTGAAGAGGTGACAAATTTAGGGAATTATGTCCTTTAAGAGGTTGACCAGGGTTGTGTACAAACCCTCAAAACAACAGCATTTTAAGTGTACTGGCCCTTTAAGAGGTGGACCTGGGAAGCTTACGGACCTTTAAAATTGGCAATACTTTAAGGTGACTGGCCTATGAAGACGATGACCATGGAAGTGGACAGTCCTTAAAGATGCATTATTGTGTGTGGGTGGCCTTCTAAGAGACAACCCTGGGAATGGACAGACCTTTGGAAATGTCAATGTGGCTTATGAAGTGGAAAGCCACTTGAACATGTGACATGTTTTGCGGACTGGCCCTTTAAGAGGCAGACCCTAGAAGTGGACAAACCCTTGAAGAGGTGACAAATTTAGGGAATTATGTCCTTTAAGAGGTTGACCAGGGTTGTGTACAAACCCTTGAAACAACAGCATTTTAAGTGTACTGGCCCTTTAAGAGGTGGACCTGGGAAGCTTACAGACCTTTAAAATTGGCAATACTTTAAGGTGACTGGCCTATGAAGAGGATGACCATGGAAGTGGACAGTCCTTAAAGATGCATTATTGTGTGTGGGTGGCCTTCTAAGATACAACCCTGGGAATGGACAGACCTTTGGAAATGTCAATGTGGCTTATGAAGTGGAAAGCCACTTGAACATGTGACATGTTTTGCGGACTGGCCCTTTAAGAGGCAGACCCTAGAAGTGGACAAACCCTTGAAGAGGTGACAAATTTAGGGAATTATGTCCTTTAAGAGGTTGACCAGGGTTGTGTACAAACCCTCGAAACAACAGCATTTTAAGTGTACTGGCCCTTTAAGAGGTGGACCTGGGAAGCTTACAGACCTTTAAAATTGGCAATACTTTAAGGTGACTGGCCTATGAAGAGGATGACCATGGAAGTGGACAGTCCTTAAAGATGCATTATTGTGTGTGGGTGGCCTTCTAAGAGACAACCCTGGGAATGGACAGACCTTTGGAAATGTCAATGTGGCTTATGAAGTGGAAAGCCACTTGAACATGTGACATGTTTTGCGGACTGGCCCTTTAAGAGGCAGACCCTAGAAGTGGACAAACTCTTGAAGAGGTGACAAATTTAGGGAATTATGTCCTTTAAGAGGTTGACCAGGGTTGTGTACAAACCCTTGAAACAACAGCATTTTAAGTGTACTGGCCCTTTAAGAGGTGGACCTGGGAAGCTTACAGACCTTTAAAATTGGCAATACTTTAAGGTGACTGGCCTATGAAGAGGATGACCATGGAAGTGGACAGTCCTTAAAGATGCATTATTGTGTGTGGGTGGCCTTCTAAGAGACAACCCTGGGAATGGACAGACCTTTGGAAATGTCAATGTGGCTTATGAAGTGGAAAGCCACTTGAACATGTGACATGTTTTGCGGACTGGCCCTTTAAGAGGCAGACCCTAGAAGTGGACAAACCCTTGAAGAGGTGACAAATTTAGGGAATTATGTCCTTTAAGAGGTTGACCAGGGTTGTGTACAAACCCTCAAAACAACAGCATTTCAAGTGTACTGGCCCTTTAAGAGGTGGACCTGGGAAGCTTACGGACCTTTAAAATTGGCAATACTTTAAGGTGACTGGCCTATGAAGAGGATGACCATGGAAGTGGACAGTCCTTAAAGATGCATTATTGTGTGTGGGTGGCCTTCTAAGAGACAACCCTGGGAATGGACAGACCTTTGGAAATGTCAATGTGGCTTATGAAGTGGAAAGCCACTTGAACATGTGACATGTTTTGCGGACTGGCCCTTTAAGAGGCAGACCCTAGAAGTGGACAAACCCTTGAAGAGGTGACAAATTTAGGGAATTATGTCCTTTAAGAGGTTGACCAGGGTTGTGTACAAACCCTCAAAACAACAGCATTTTAAGTGTACTGGCCCTTTAAGAGGTGGACCTGGGAAGCTTACGGACCTTTAAAATTGGCAATACTTTAAGGTGACTGACCTATGAAGAGGATGACCATGGAAGTGGACAGTCCTTAAAGATGCATTATTGTGTGTGGGTGGCCTTCTAAGAGACAACCCTGGGAATGGACAGACCTTTGGAAATGTCAATGTGGCTTATGAAGTGGAAAGCCACTTGAACATGTGACATGTTTTGCGGACTGGCCCTTTAAGAGGCAGACCCTAGAAGTGGACAAACCCTTGAAGAGGTGACAAATTTAGGGAATTATGTCCTTTAAGAGGTTGACCAGGGTTGTGTACAAACCCTCAAAACAACAGCATTTTAAGTGTACTGGCCCTTTAAGAGGTGGACCTGGGAAGCTTACGGACCTTTAAAATTGGCAATACTTTAAGGTGACTGGCCTATGAAGAGGATGACCATGGAAGTGGACAGTCCTTAAAGATGCATTATTGTGTGTGGGTGGCCTTCTAAGAGACAACCCTGGGAATGGACAGACCTTTGGAAATGTCAATGTGGCTTATGAAGTGGAAAGCCACTTGAACATGTGACATGTTTTGCGGACTGGCCCTTTAAGAGGCAGACCCTAGAAGTGGACAAACCCTTGAAGAGGTGACAAATTTAGGGAATTATGTCCTTTAAGAGGTTGACCAGGGTTGTGTACAAACCCTTGAAACAACAGCATTTTAAGTGTACTGGCCCTTTAAGAGGTGGACCTGGGAAGCTTACAGACCTTTAAAATTGGCAATACTTTAAGGTGACTGGCCTATGAAGAGGATGACCATGGAAGTGGACAGTCCTTAAAGATGCATTATTGTGTGTGGGTGGCCTTCTAAGATACAACCCTGGGAATGGACAGACCTTTGGAAATGTCAATGTGGCTTATGAAGTGGAAAGCCACTTGAACATGTGACATGTTTTGCGGACTGGCCCTTTAAGAGGCAGACCCTAGAAGTGGACAAACCCTTGAAGAGGTGACAAATTTAGGGAATTATGTCCTTTAAGAGGTTGACCAGGGTTGTGTACAAACCCTCGAAACAACAGCATTTTAAGTGTACTGGCCCTTTAAGAGGTGGACCTGGGAAGCTTACAGACCTTTAAAATTGGCAATACTTTAAGGTGACTGGCCTATGAAGAGGATGACCATGGAAGTGGACAGTCCTTAAAGATGCATTATTGTGTGTGGGTGGCCTTCTAAGATACAACCCTGGGAATGGACAGACCTTTGGAAATGTCAATGTGGCTTATGAAGTGGAAAGCCACTTGAACATGTGACATGTTTTGCGGACTGGCCCTTTAAGAGGCAGACCCTAGAAGTGGACAAACCCTTGAAGAGGTGACAAATTTAGGGAATTATGTCCTTTAAGAGGTTGACCAGGGTTGTGTACAAACCCTCGAAACAACAGCATTTTAAGTGTACTGGCCCTTTAAGAGGTGGACCTGGGAAGCTTACGGACCTTTAAAATTGGCAATACTTTAAGGTGACTGGCCTATGAAGAGGATGACCATGGAAGTGGACAGTCCTTAAAGATGCATTATTGTGTGTGGGTGGCCTTCTAAGAGACAACCCTGGGAATGGACAGACCTTTGGAAATGTCAATGTGGCTTATGAAGTGGAAATCCACTTGAACATGTGACATGTTTTGATGACTGGCCCTTTAAGAGGCAGACCCTAGATATGGACAAACCCTTGAAGAGGTGACAAATTTAGGGAATTATGTCCTTTAAGAGGTTGACCAGGGTTGTGTACAAACCATTGAAACAACAGTATTTTAATTGTACTGGCCCTTTAAGAGGTGGACCTGGGAAGCTTACGGACCTTTAAAATTGGCAATACTTTAAGGTGACTGGCCTATGAAGAGGATGACCATGGAAGTGGACAGTCCTTAAAGATGCATTATTGTGTGTGGGTGGCCTTCTAAGAGACAACCATAGGAATGGACAGACCTTTGGAAATGTCAATTTGGCTTATGAAGTGGAAAGCCACTTGAACATGTGACATGTTTTGCGGACTGGCCCTTTAAGAGGCAGACCCTAGAAGTGGACAAACCCTTGAAGAGGTGACAAATTTAGGGAATTATGTCCTTTAAGAGGTTGACCAGGGTTGTGTACAAACCCTTGAAACAACAGCATTTTAAGTGTACTGGCCCTTTAAGAGGTGGACCTGGGAAGCTTACGGACCTTTAAAATTGGCAATACTTTAAGGTGACTGGCCTATGAAGAGGATGACCATGGAAGTGGACAGTCCTTAAAGATGCATTATTGTGTGTGGGTGGCCTTCTAAGAGACAACCCTGGGAATGGACAGACCTTTGGAAATGTCAATGTGGCTTATGAAGTGGAAAGCCACTTGAACATGTGACATGTTTTGCGGACTGGCCCTTTAAGAGGCAGACCCTAGAAGTGGACAAACCCTTGAAGAGGTGACAAATTTAGGGAATTATGTCCTTTAAGAGGTTGACCAGGGTTGTGTACAAACCCTCAAAACAACAGCATTTTAAGTGTACTGGCCCTTTAAGAGGTGGACCTGGGAAGCTTACGGACCTTTAAAATTGGCAATACTTTAAGGTGACTGGCCTATGAAGAGGATGACCATGGAAGTGGACAGTCCTTAAAGATGCATTATTGTGTGTGGGTGGCCTTCTAAGAGACAACCCTGGGAATGGACAGACCTTTGGAAATGTCAATGTGGCTTATGAAGTGGAAAGCCACTTGAACATGTGACATGTTTTGCGGACTGGCCCTTTAAGAGGCAGACCCTAGAAGTGGACAAACCCTTGAAGAGGTGACAAATTTAGGGAATTATGTCCTTTAAGAGGTTGACCAGGGTTGTGTACAAACCCTCAAAACAACAGCATTTTAAGTGTACTGGCCCTTTAAGAGGTGGACCTGGGAAGCTTACGGACCTTTAAAATTGGCAATACTTTAAGGTGACTGGCCTATGAAGACGATGACCATGGAAGTGGACAGTCCTTAAAGATGCATTATTGTGTGTGGGTGGCCTTCTAAGAGACAACCCTGGGAATGGACAGACCTTTGGAAATGTCAATGTGGCTTATGAAGTGGAAAGCCACTTGAACATGTGACATGTTTTGCGGACTGGCCCTTTAAGAGGCAGACCCTAGAAGTGGACAAACCCTTGAAGAGGTGACAAATTTAGGGAATTATGTCCTTTAAGAGGTTGACCAGGGTTGTGTACAAACCCTTGAAACAACAGCATTTTAAGTGTACTGGCCCTTTAAGAGGTGGACCTGGGAAGCTTACAGACCTTTAAAATTGGCAATACTTTAAGGTGACTGGCCTATGAAGAGGATGACCATGGAAGTGGACAGTCCTTAAAGATGCATTATTGTGTGTGGGTGGCCTTCTAAGATACAACCCTGGGAATGGACAGACCTTTGGAAATGTCAATGTGGCTTATGAAGTGGAAAGCCACTTGAACATGTGACATGTTTTGCGGACTGGCCCTTTAAGAGGCAGACCCTAGAAGTGGACAAACCCTTGAAGAGGTGACAAATTTAGGGAATTATGTCCTTTAAGAGGTTGACCAGGGTTGTGTACAAACCCTCGAAACAACAGCATTTTAAGTGTACTGGCCCTTTAAGAGGTGGACCTGGGAAGCTTACAGACCTTTAAAATTGGCAATACTTTAAGGTGACTGGCCTATGAAGAGGATGACCATGGAAGTGGACAGTCCTTAAAGATGCATTATTGTGTGTGGGTGGCCTTCTAAGAGACAACCCTGGGAATGGACAGACCTTTGGAAATGTCAATGTGGCTTATGAAGTGGAAAGCCACTTGAACATGTGACATGTTTTGCGGACTGGCCCTTTAAGAGGCAGACCCTAGAAGTGGACAAACTCTTGAAGAGGTGACAAATTTAGGGAATTATGTCCTTTAAGAGGTTGACCAGGGTTGTGTACAAACCCTTGAAACAACAGCATTTTAAGTGTACTGGCCCTTTAAGAGGTGGACCTGGGAAGCTTACAGACCTTTAAAATTGGCAATACTTTAAGGTGACTGGCCTATGAAGAGGATGACCATGGAAGTGGACAGTCCTTAAAGATGCATTATTGTGTGTGGGTGGCCTTCTAAGAGACAACCCTGGGAATGGACAGACCTTTGGAAATGTCAATGTGGCTTATGAAGTGGAAAGCCACTTGAACATGTGACATGTTTTGCGGACTGGCCCTTTAAGAGGCAGACCCTAGAAGTGGACAAACCCTTGAAGAGGTGACAAATTTAGGGAATTATGTCCTTTAAGAGGTTGACCAGGGTTGTGTACAAACCCTCAAAACAACAGCATTTCAAGTGTACTGGCCCTTTAAGAGGTGGACCTGGGAAGCTTACGGACCTTTAAAATTGGCAATACTTTAAGGTGACTGGCCTATGAAGAGGATGACCATGGAAGTGGACAGTCCTTAAAGATGCATTATTGTGTGTGGGTGGCCTTCTAAGAGACAACCCTGGGAATGGACAGACCTTTGGAAATGTCAATGTGGCTTATGAAGTGGAAAGCCACTTGAACATGTGACATGTTTTGCGGACTGGCCCTTTAAGAGGCAGACCCTAGAAGTGGACAAACCCTTGAAGAGGTGACAAATTTAGGGAATTATGTCCTTTAAGAGGTTGACCAGGGTTGTGTACAAACCCTCAAAACAACAGCATTTTAAGTGTACTGGCCCTTTAAGAGGTGGACCTGGGAAGCTTACGGACCTTTAAAATTGGCAATACTTTAAGGTGACTGACCTATGAAGAGGATGACCATGGAAGTGGACAGTCCTTAAAGATGCATTATTGTGTGTGGGTGGCCTTCTAAGAGACAACCCTGGGAATGGACAGACCTTTGGAAATGTCAATGTGGCTTATGAAGTGGAAAGCCACTTGAACATGTGACATGTTTTGCGGACTGGCCCTTTAAGAGGCAGACCCTAGAAGTGGACAAACCCTTGAAGAGGTGACAAATTTAGGGAATTATGTCCTTTAAGAGGTTGACCAGGGTTGTGTACAAACCCTCAAAACAACAGCATTTTAAGTGTACTGGCCCTTTAAGAGGTGGACCTGGGAAGCTTACGGACCTTTAAAATTGGCAATACTTTAAGGTGACTGGCCTATGAAGAGGATGACCATGGAAGTGGACAGTCCTTAAAGATGCATTATTGTGTGTGGGTGGCCTTCTAAGAGACAACCCTGGGAATGGACAGACCTTTGGAAATGTCAATGTGGCTTATGAAGTGGAAAGCCACTTGAACATGTGACATGTTTTGCGGACTGGCCCTTTAAGAGGCAGACCCTAGAAGTGGACAAACCCTTGAAGAGGTGACAAATTTAGGGAATTATGTCCTTTAAGAGGTTGACCAGGGTTGTGTACAAACCCTTGAAACAACAGCATTTTAAGTGTACTGGCCCTTTAAGAGGTGGACCTGGGAAGCTTACAGACCTTTAAAATTGGCAATACTTTAAGGTGACTGGCCTATGAAGAGGATGACCATGGAAGTGGACAGTCCTTAAAGATGCATTATTGTGTGTGGGTGGCCTTCTAAGATACAACCCTGGGAATGGACAGACCTTTGGAAATGTCAATGTGGCTTATGAAGTGGAAAGCCACTTGAACATGTGACATGTTTTGCGGACTGGCCCTTTAAGAGGCAGACCCTAGAAGTGGACAAACCCTTGAAGAGGTGACAAATTTAGGGAATTATGTCCTTTAAGAGGTTGACCAGGGTTGTGTACAAACCCTCGAAACAACAGCATTTTAAGTGTACTGGCCCTTTAAGAGGTGGACCTGGGAAGCTTACAGACCTTTAAAATTGGCAATACTTTAAGGTGACTGGCCTATGAAGAGGATGACCATGGAAGTGGACAGTCCTTAAAGATGCATTATTGTGTGTGGGTGGCCTTCTAAGATACAACCCTGGGAATGGACAGACCTTTGGAAATGTCAATGTGGCTTATGAAGTGGAAAGCCACTTGAACATGTGACATGTTTTGCGGACTGGCCCTTTAAGAGGCAGACCCTAGAAGTGGACAAACCCTTGAAGAGGTGACAAATTTAGGGAATTATGTCCTTTAAGAGGTTGACCAGGGTTGTGTACAAACCCTCGAAACAACAGCATTTTAAGTGTACTGGCCCTTTAAGAGGTGGACCTGGGAAGCTTACAGACCTTTAAAATTGGCAATACTTTAAGGTGACTGGCCTATGAAGAGGATGACCATGGAAGTGGACAGTCCTTAAAGATGCATTATTGTGTGTGGGTGGCCTTCTAAGAGACAACCCTGGGAATGGACAGACCTTTGGAAATGTCAATGTGGCTTATGAAGTGGAAAGCCACTTGAACATGTGACATGTTTTGCGGACTGGCCCTTTAAGAGGCAGACCCTAGAAGTGGACAAACTCTTGAAGAGGTGACAAATTTAGGGAATTATGTCCTTTAAGAGGTTGACCAGGGTTGTGTACAAACCCTTGAAACAACAGCATTTTAAGTGTACTGGCCCTTTAAGAGGTGGACCTGGGAAGCTTACAGACCTTTAAAATTGGCAATACTTTAAGGTGACTGGCCTATGAAGAGGATGACCATGGAAGTGGACAGTCCTTAAAGATGCATTATTGTGTGTGGGTGGCCTTCTAAGAGACAACCCTGGGAATGGACAGACCTTTGGAAATGTCAATGTGGCTTATGAAGTGGAAAGCCACTTGAACATGTGACATGTTTTGCGGACTGGCCCTTTAAGAGGCAGACCCTAGAAGTGGACAAACCCTTGAAGAGGTGACAAATTTAGGGAATTATGTCCTTTAAGAGGTTGACCAGGGTTGTGTACAAACCCTCAAAACAACAGCATTTCAAGTGTACTGGCCCTTTAAGAGGTGGACCTGGGAAGCTTACGGACCTTTAAAATTGGCAATACTTTAAGGTGACTGGCCTATGAAGAGGATGACCATGGAAGTGGACAGTCCTTAAAGATGCATTATTGTGTGTGGGTGGCCTTCTAAGAGACAACCCTGGGAATGGACAGACCTTTGGAAATGTCAATGTGGCTTATGAAGTGGAAAGCCACTTGAATATGTGACATGTTTTGCGGACTGGCCCTTTAAGAGGCAGACCCTATAAGTGGACAAACCCTTGAAGAGGTGACAAATTTAGGGAATTATGTCCTTTAAGAGGTTGACCAGGGTTGTGTACAAACCCTCAAAACAACAGCATTTTAAGTGTACTGGCCCTTTAAGAGGTGGACCTGGGAAGCTTACGGACCTTTAAAATTGGCAATACTTTAAGGTGACTGGCCTATGAAGAGGATGACCATGGAAGTGGACAGTCCTTAAAGATGCATTATTGTGTGTGGGTGGCCTTCTAAGAGACAACCCTGGGAATGGACAGACCTTTGGAAATGTCAATGTGGCTTATGAAGTGGAAAGCCACTTGAACATGTGACATGTTTTGCGGACTGGCCCTTTAAGAGGCAGACCCTAGAAGTGGACAAACCCTTGAAGAGGTGACAAATTTAGGGAATTATGTCCTTTAAGAGGTTGACCAGGGTTGTGTACAAACCCTTGAAACAACAGCATTTTAAGTGTACTGGCCCTTTAAGAGGTGGACCTGGGAAGCTTACAGACCTTTAAAATTGGCAATACTTTAAGGTGACTGGCCTATGAAGAGGATGACCATGGAAGTGGACAGTCCTTAAAGATGCATTATTGTGTGTGGGTGGCCTTCTAAGAGACAACCCTGGGAATGGACAGACCTTTGGAAATGTCAATGTGGCTTATGAAGTGGAAAGCCACTTGAACATGTGACATGTTTTGCGGACTGGCCCTTTAAGAGGCAGACCCTAGAAGTGGACAAACCCTTGAAGAGGTGACAAATTTAGGGAATTATGTCCTTTAAGAGGTTGACCAGGGTTGTGTACAAACCCTCAAAACAACAGCATTTTAAGTGTACTGGCCCTTTAAGAGGTGGACCTGGGAAGCTTACGGACCTTTAAAATTGGCAATACTTTAAGGTGACTGGCCTATGAAGAGGATGACCATGGAAGTGGACAGTCCTTAAAGATGCATTATTGTGTGTGGGTGGCCTTCTAAGAGACAACCCTGGGAATGGACAGACCTTTGGAAATGTCAATGTGGCTTATGAAGTGGAAAGCCACTTGAACATGTGACATGTTTTGCGGACTGGCCCTTTAAGAGGCAGACCCTAGAAGTGGACAAACCCTTGAAGAGGTGACAAATTTAGGGAATTATGTCCTTTAAGAGGTTGACCAGGGTTGTGTACAAACCCTTGAAACAACAGCATTTTAAGTGTACTGGCCCTTTAAGAGGTGGACCTGGGAAGCTTACAGACCTTTAAAATTGGCAATACTTTAAGGTGACTGGCCTATGAAGAGGATGACCATGGAAGTGGACAGTCCTTAAAGATGCATTATTGTGTGTGGGTGGCCTTCTAAGAGACAACCCTGGGAATGGACAGACCTTTGGAAATGTCAATGTGGCTTATGAAGTGGAAAGCCACTTGAACATGTGACATGTTTTGCGGACTGGCCCTTTAAGAGGCAGACCCTAGAAGTGGACAAACCCTTGAAGAGGTGACAAATTTAGGGAATTATGTCCTTTAAGAGGTTGACCAGGGTTGTGTACAAACCCTCAAAACAACAGCATTTCAAGTGTACTGGCCCTTTAAGAGGTGGACCTGGGAAGCTTACGGACCTTTAAAATTGGCAATACTTTAAGGTGACTGGCCTATGAAGAGGATGACCATGGAAGTGGACAGTCCTTAAAGATGCATTATTGTGTGTGGGTGGCCTTCTAAGAGACAACCCTGGGAATGGACAGACCTTTGGAAATGTCAATGTGGCTTATGAAGTGGAAAGCCACTTGAACATGTGACATGTTTTGCGGACTGGCCCTTTAAGAGGCAGACCCTAGAAGTGGACAAACCCTTGAAGAGGTGACAAATTTAGGGAATTATGTCCTTTAAGAGGTTGACCAGGGTTGTGTACAAACCCTCAAAACAACAGCATTTTAAGTGTACTGGCCCTTTAAGAGGTGGACCTGGGAAGCTTACGGACCTTTAAAATTGGCAATACTTTAAGGTGACTGGCCTATGAAGAGGATGACCATGGAAGTGGACAGTCCTTAAAGATGCATTATTGTGTGTGGGTGGCCTTCTAAGAGACAACCCTGGGAATGGACAGACCTTTGGAAATGTCAATGTGGCTTATGAAGTGGAAAGCCACTTGAACATGTGACATGTTTTGCGGACTGGCCCTTTAAGAGGCAGACCCTAGAAGTGGACAAACCCTTGAAGAGGTGACAAATTTAGGGAATTATGTCCTTTAAGAGGTTGACCAGGGTTGTGTACAAACCCTTGAAACAACAGCATTTTAAGTGTACTGGCCCTTTAAGAGGTGGACCTGGGAAGCTTACAGACCTTTAAAATTGGCAATACTTTAAGGTGACTGGCCTATGAAGAGGATGACCATGGAAGTGGACAGTCCTTAAAGATGCATTATTGTGTGTGGGTGGCCTTCTAAGAGACAACCCTGGGAATGGACAGACCTTTGGAAATGTCAATGTGGCTTATGAAGTGGAAAGCCACTTGAACATGTGACATGTTTTGCGGACTGGCCCTTTAAGAGGCAGACCCTAGAAGTGGACAAACCCTTGAAGAGGTGACAAATTTAGGGAATTATGTCCTTTAAGAGGTTGACCAGGGTTGTGTACAAACCCTCAAAACAACAGCATTTTAAGTGTACTGGCCCTTTAAGAGGTGGACCTGGGAAGCTTACGGACCTTTAAAATTGGCAATACTTTAAGGTGACTGGCCTATGAAGAGGATGACCATGGAAGTGGACAGTCCTTAAAGATGCATTATTGTGTGTGGGTGGCCTTCTAAGAGACAACCTTGGGAATGGACAGACCTTTGGAAATGTCAATGTGGCTTATGAAGTGGAAAGCCACTTGAACATGTGACATGTTTTGCGGACTGGCCCTTTAAGAGGCAGACCCTAGAAGTGGACAAACCCTTGAAGAGGTGACAAATTTAGGGAATTATGTCCTTTAAGAGGTTGACCAGGGTTGTGTACAAACCCTTGAAACAACAGCATTTTAAGTGTACTGGCCCTTTAAGAGGTGGACCTGGGAAGCTTACGGACCTTTAAAATTGGCAATACTTTAAGGTGACTGGCCTATGAAGAGGATGACCATGGAAGTGGACAGTCCTTAAAGATGCATTATTGTGTGTGGGTGGCCTTCTAAGAGACAACCCTGGGAATGGACAGACCTTTGGAAATGTCAATGTGGCTTATGAAGTGGAAAGCCACTTGAACATGTGACATGTTTTGCGGACTGGCCCTTTAAGAGGCAGACCCTAGAAGTGGACAAACCCTTGAAGAGGTGACAAATTTAGGGAATTATGTCCTTTAAGAGGTTGACCAGGGTTGTGTACAAACCCTCAAAACAACAGCATTTTAAGTGTACTGGCCCTTTAAGAGGTGGACCTGGGAAGCTTACGGACCTTTAAAATTGGCAATACTTTAAGGTGACTGGCCTATGAAGACGATGACCATGGAAGTGGACAGTCCTTAAAGATGCATTATTGTGTGTGGGTGGCCTTCTAAGAGACAACCCTGGGAATGGACAGACCTTTGGAAATGTCAATGTGGCTTATGAAGTGGAAAGCCACTTGAACATGTGACATGTTTTGCGGACTGGCCCTTTAAGAGGCAGACCCTAGAAGTGGACAAACCCTTGAAGAGGTGACAAATTTAGGGAATTATGTCCTTTAAGAGGTTGACCAGGGTTGTGTACAAACCCTTGAAACAACAGCATTTTAAGTGTACTGGCCCTTTAAGAGGTGGACCTGGGAAGCTTACAGACCTTTAAAATTGGCAATACTTTAAGGTGACTGGCCTATGAAGAGGATGACCATGGAAGTGGACAGTCCTTAAAGATGCATTATTGTGTGTGGGTGGCCTTCTAAGATACAACCCTGGGAATGGACAGACCTTTGGAAATGTCAATGTGGCTTATGAAGTGGAAAGCCACTTGAACATGTGACATGTTTTGCGGACTGGCCCTTTAAGAGGCAGACCCTAGAAGTGGACAAACCCTTGAAGAGGTGACAAATTTAGGGAATTATGTCCTTTAAGAGGTTGACCAGGGTTGTGTACAAACCCTCGAAACAACAGCATTTTAAGTGTACTGGCCCTTTAAGAGGTGGACCTGGGAAGCTTACAGACCTTTAAAATTGGCAATACTTTAAGGTGACTGGCCTATGAAGAGGATGACCATGGAAGTGGACAGTCCTTAAAGATGCATTATTGTGTGTGGGTGGCCTTCTAAGAGACAACCCTGGGAATGGACAGACCTTTGGAAATGTCAATGTGGCTTATGAAGTGGAAAGCCACTTGAACATGTGACATGTTTTGCGGACTGGCCCTTTAAGAGGCAGACCCTAGAAGTGGACAAACTCTTGAAGAGGTGACAAATTTAGGGAATTATGTCCTTTAAGAGGTTGACCAGGGTTGTGTACAAACCCTTGAAACAACAGCATTTTAAGTGTACTGGCCCTTTAAGAGGTGGACCTGGGAAGCTTACAGACCTTTAAAATTGGCAATACTTTAAGGTGACTGGCCTATGAAGAGGATGACCATGGAAGTGGACAGTCCTTAAAGATGCATTATTGTGTGTGGGTGGCCTTCTAAGAGACAACCCTGGGAATGGACAGACCTTTGGAAATGTCAATGTGGCTTATGAAGTGGAAAGCCACTTGAACATGTGACATGTTTTGCGGACTGGCCCTTTAAGAGGCAGACCCTAGAAGTGGACAAACCCTTGAAGAGGTGACAAATTTAGGGAATTATGTCCTTTAAGAGGTTGACCAGGGTTGTGTACAAACCCTCAAAACAACAGCATTTCAAGTGTACTGGCCCTTTAAGAGGTGGACCTGGGAAGCTTACGGACCTTTAAAATTGGCAATACTTTAAGGTGACTGGCCTATGAAGAGGATGACCATGGAAGTGGACAGTCCTTAAAGATGCATTATTGTGTGTGGGTGGCCTTCTAAGAGACAACCCTGGGAATGGACAGACCTTTGGAAATGTCAATGTGGCTTATGAAGTGGAAAGCCACTTGAACATGTGACATGTTTTGCGGACTGGCCCTTTAAGAGGCAGACCCTAGAAGTGGACAAACCTTTGAAGAGGTGACAAATTTAGGGAATTATGTCCTTTAAGAGGTTGACCAGGGTTGTGTACAAACCCTTGAAACAACAGCATTTTAAGTGTACTGGCCCTTTAAGAGGTGGACCTGGGAAGCTTACAGACCTTTAAAATTGGCAATACTTTAAGGTGACTGGCCTATGAAGAGGATGACCATGGAAGTGGACAGTCCTTAAAGATGCATTATTGTGTGTGGGTGGCCTTCTAAGAGACAACCCTGGGAATGGACAGACCTTTGGAAATGTCAATGTGGCTTATGAAGTGGAAAGCCACTTGAACATGTGACATGTTTTGCGGACTGGCCCTTTAAGAGGCAGACCCTAGAAGTGGACAAACCCTTGAAGAGGTGACAAATTTAGGGAATTATGTCCTTTAAGAGGTTGACCAGGGTTGTGTACAAACCCTCAAAACAACAGCATTTTAAGTGTACTGGCCCTTTAAGAGGTGGACCTGGGAAGCTTACGGACCTTTAAAATTGGCAATACTTTAAGGTGACTGGCCTATGAAGAGGATGACCATGGAAGTGGACAGTCCTTAAAGATGCATTATTGTGTGTGGGTGGCCTTCTAAGAGACAACCCTGGGAATGGACAGACCTTTGGAAATGTCAATGTGGCTTATGAAGTGGAAAGCCACTTGAACATGTGACATGTTTTGCGGACTGGCCCTTTAAGAGGCAGACCCTAGAAGTGGACAAACCCTTGAAGAGGTGACAAATTTAGGGAATTATGTCCTTTAAGAGGTTGACCAGGGTTGTGTACAAACCCTTGAAACAACAGCATTTTAAGTGTACTGGCCCTTTAAGAGGTGGACCTGGGAAGCTTACAGACCTTTAAAATTGGCAATACTTTAAGGTGACTGGCCTATGAAGAGGATGACCATGGAAGTGGACAGTCCTTAAAGATGCATTATTGTGTGTGGGTGGCCTTCTAAGATACAACCCTGGGAATGGACAGACCTTTGGAAATGTCAATGTGGCTTATGAAGTGGAAAGCCACTTGAACATGTGACATGTTTTGCGGACTGGCCCTTTAAGAGGCAGACCCTAGAAGTGGACAAACCCTTGAAGAGGTGACAAATTTAGGGAATTATGTCCTTTAAGAGGTTGACCAGGGTTGTGTACAAACCCTCGAAACAACAGCATTTTAAGTGTACTGGCCCTTTAAGAGGTGGACCTGGGAAGCTTACAGACCTTTAAAATTGGCAATACTTTAAGGTGACTGGCCTATGAAGAGGATGACCATGGAAGTGGACAGTCCTTAAAGATGCATTATTGTGTGTGGGTGGCCTTCTAAGATACAACCCTGGGAATGGACAGACCTTTGGAAATGTCAATGTGGCTTATGAAGTGGAAAGCCACTTGAACATGTGACATGTTTTGCGGACTGGCCCTTTAAGAGGCAGACCCTAGAAGTGGACAAACCCTTGAAGAGGTGACAAATTTAGGGAATTATGTCCTTTAAGAGGTTGACCAGGGTTGTGTACAAACCCTCGAAACAACAGCATTTTAAGTGTACTGGCCCTTTAAGAGGTGGACCTGGGAAGCTTACAGACCTTTAAAATTGGCAATACTTTAAGGTGACTGGCCTATGAAGAGGATGACCATGGAAGTGGACAGTCCTTAAAGATGCATTATTGTGTGTGGGTGGCCTTCTAAGAGACAACCCTGGGAATGGACAGACCTTTGGAAATGTCAATGTGGCTTATGAAGTGGAAAGCCACTTGAACATGTGACATGTTTTGCGGACTGGCCCTTTAAGAGGCAGACCCTAGAAGTGGACAAACTCTTGAAGAGGTGACAAATTTAGGGAATTATGTCCTTTAAGAGGTTGACCAGGGTTGTGTACAAACCCTTGAAACAACAGCATTTTAAGTGTACTGGCCCTTTAAGAGGTGGACCTGGGAAGCTTACAGACCTTTAAAATTGGCAATACTTTAAGGTGACTGGCCTATGAAGAGGATGACCATGGAAGTGGACAGTCCTTAAAGATGCATTATTGTGTGTGGGTGGCCTTCTAAGAGACAACCCTGGGAATGGACAGACCTTTGGAAATGTCAATGTGGCTTATGAAGTGGAAAGCCACTTGAACATGTGACATGTTTTGCGGACTGGCCCTTTAAGAGGCAGACCCTAGAAGTGGACAAACCCTTGAAGAGGTGACAAATTTAGGGAATTATGTCCTTTAAGAGGTTGACCAGGGTTGTGTACAAACCCTCAAAACAACAGCATTTCAAGTGTACTGGCCCTTTAAGAGGTGGACCTGGGAAGCTTACGGACCTTTAAAATTGGCAATACTTTAAGGTGACTGGCCTATGAAGAGGATGACCATGGAAGTGGACAGTCCTTAAAGATGCATTATTGTGTGTGGGTGGCCTTCTAAGAGACAACCCTGGGAATGGACAGACCTTTGGAAATGTCAATGTGGCTTATGAAGTGGAAAGCCACTTGAATATGTGACATGTTTTGCGGACTGGCCCTTTAAGAGGCAGACCCTATAAGTGGACAAACCCTTGAAGAGGTGACAAATTTAGGGAATTATGTCCTTTAAGAGGTTGACCAGGGTTGTGTACAAACCCTCAAAACAACAGCATTTTAAGTGTACTGGCCCTTTAAGAGGTGGACCTGGGAAGCTTACGGACCTTTAAAATTGGCAATACTTTAAGGTGACTGGCCTATGAAGAGGATGACCATGGAAGTGGACAGTCCTTAAAGATGCATTATTGTGTGTGGGTGGCCTTCTAAGAGACAACCCTGGGAATGGACAGACCTTTGGAAATGTCAATGTGGCTTATGAAGTGGAAAGCCACTTGAACATGTGACATGTTTTGCGGACTGGCCCTTTAAGAGGCAGACCCTAGAAGTGGACAAACCCTTGAAGAGGTGACAAATTTAGGGAATTATGTCCTTTAAGAGGTTGACCAGGGTTGTGTACAAACCCTTGAAACAACAGCATTTTAAGTGTACTGGCCCTTTAAGAGGTGGACCTGGGAAGCTTACAGACCTTTAAAATTGGCAATACTTTAAGGTGACTGGCCTATGAAGAGGATGACCATGGAAGTGGACAGTCCTTAAAGATGCATTATTGTGTGTGGGTGGCCTTCTAAGAGACAACCCTGGGAATGGACAGACCTTTGGAAATGTCAATGTGGCTTATGAAGTGGAAAGCCACTTGAACATGTGACATGTTTTGCGGACTGGCCCTTTAAGAGGCAGACCCTAGAAGTGGACAAACCCTTGAAGAGGTGACAAATTTAGGGAATTATGTCCTTTAAGAGGTTGACCAGGGTTGTGTACAAACCCTCAAAACAACAGCATTTTAAGTGTACTGGCCCTTTAAGAGGTGGACCTGGGAAGCTTACGGACCTTTAAAATTGGCAATACTTTAAGGTGACTGGCCTATGAAGAGGATGACCATGGAAGTGGACAGTCCTTAAAGATGCATTATTGTGTGTGGGTGGCCTTCTAAGAGACAACCCTGGGAATGGACAGACCTTTGGAAATGTCAATGTGGCTTATGAAGTGGAAAGCCACTTGAACATGTGACATGTTTTGCGGACTGGCCCTTTAAGAGGCAGACCCTAGAAGTGGACAAACCCTTGAAGAGGTGACAAATTTAGGGAATTATGTCCTTTAAGAGGTTGACCAGGGTTGTGTACAAACCCTTGAAACAACAGCATTTTAAGTGTACTGGCCCTTTAAGAGGTGGACCTGGGAAGCTTACAGACCTTTAAAATTGGCAATACTTTAAGGTGACTGGCCTATGAAGAGGATGACCATGGAAGTGGACAGTCCTTAAAGATGCATTATTGTGTGTGGGTGGCCTTCTAAGAGACAACCCTGGGAATGGACAGACCTTTGGAAATGTCAATGTGGCTTATGAAGTGGAAAGCCACTTGAACATGTGACATGTTTTGCGGACTGGCCCTTTAAGAGGCAGACCCTAGAAGTGGACAAACCCTTGAAGAGGTGACAAATTTAGGGAATTATGTCCTTTAAGAGGTTGACCAGGGTTGTGTACAAACCCTCAAAACAACAGCATTTCAAGTGTACTGGCCCTTTAAGAGGTGGACCTGGGAAGCTTACGGACCTTTAAAATTGGCAATACTTTAAGGTGACTGGCCTATGAAGAGGATGACCATGGAAGTGGACAGTCCTTAAAGATGCATTATTGTGTGTGGGTGGCCTTCTAAGAGACAACCCTGGGAATGGACAGACCTTTGGAAATGTCAATGTGGCTTATGAAGTGGAAAGCCACTTGAACATGTGACATGTTTTGCGGACTGGCCCTTTAAGAGGCAGACCCTAGAAGTGGACAAACCCTTGAAGAGGTGACAAATTTAGGGAATTATGTCCTTTAAGAGGTTGACCAGGGTTGTGTACAAACCCTCAAAACAACAGCATTTTAAGTGTACTGGCCCTTTAAGAGGTGGACCTGGGAAGCTTACGGACCTTTAAAATTGGCAATACTTTAAGGTGACTGGCCTATGAAGAGGATGACCATGGAAGTGGACAGTCCTTAAAGATGCATTATTGTGTGTGGGTGGCCTTCTAAGAGACAACCCTGGGAATGGACAGACCTTTGGAAATGTCAATGTGGCTTATGAAGTGGAAAGCCACTTGAACATGTGACATGTTTTGCGGACTGGCCCTTTAAGAGGCAGACCCTAGAAGTGGACAAACCCTTGAAGAGGTGACAAATTTAGGGAATTATGTCCTTTAAGAGGTTGACCAGGGTTGTGTACAAACCCTTGAAACAACAGCATTTTAAGTGTACTGGCCCTTTAAGAGGTGGACCTGGGAAGCTTACAGACCTTTAAAATTGGCAATACTTTAAGGTGACTGGCCTATGAAGAGGATGACCATGGAAGTGGACAGTCCTTAAAGATGCATTATTGTGTGTGGGTGGCCTTCTAAGAGACAACCCTGGGAATGGACAGACCTTTGGAAATGTCAATGTGGCTTATGAAGTGGAAAGCCACTTGAACATGTGACATGTTTTGCGGACTGGCCCTTTAAGAGGCAGACCCTAGAAGTGGACAAACCCTTGAAGAGGTGACAAATTTAGGGAATTATGTCCTTTAAGAGGTTGACCAGGGTTGTGTACAAACCCTCAAAACAACAGCATTTTAAGTGTACTGGCCCTTTAAGAGGTGGACCTGGGAAGCTTACGGACCTTTAAAATTGGCAATACTTTAAGGTGACTGGCCTATGAAGAGGATGACCATGGAAGTGGACAGTCCTTAAAGATGCATTATTGTGTGTGGGTGGCCTTCTAAGAGACAACCTTGGGAATGGACAGACCTTTGGAAATGTCAATGTGGCTTATGAAGTGGAAAGCCACTTGAACATGTGACATGTTTTGCGGACTGGCCCTTTAAGAGGCAGACCCTAGAAGTGGACAAACCCTTGAAGAGGTGACAAATTTAGGGAATTATGTCCTTTAAGAGGTTGACCAGGGTTGTGTACAAACCCTTGAAACAACAGCATTTTAAGTGTACTGGCCCTTTAAGAGGTGGACCTGGGAAGCTTACAGACCTTTAAAATTGGCAATACTTTAAGGTGACTGGCCTATGAAGAGGATGACCATGGAAGTGGACAGTCCTTAAAGATGCATTATTGTGTGTGGGTGGCCTTCTAAGAGACAACCCTGGGAATGGACAGACCTTTGGAAATGTCAATGTGGCTTATGAAGTGGAAAGCCACTTGAACATGTGACATGTTTTGCGGACTGGCCCTTTAAGAGGCAGACCCTAGAAGTGGACAAACCCTTGAAGAGGTGACAAATTTAGGGAATTATGTCCTTTAAGAGGTTGACCAGGGTTGTGTACAAACCCTTGAAACAACAGCATTTTAAGTGTACTGGCCCTTTAAGAGGTGGACCTGGGAAGCTTACAGACCTTTAAAATTGGCAATACTTTAAGGTGACTGGCCTATGAAGAGGATGACCATGGAAGTGGACAGTCCTTAAAGATGCATTATTGTGTGTGGGTGGCCTTCTAAGAGACAACCCTGGGAATGGACAGACCTTTGGAAATGTCAATGTGGCTTATGAAGTGGAAAGCCACTTGAACATGTGACATGTTTTGCGGACTGGCCCTTTAAGAGGCAGACCGTAGAAGTGGACAAACCCTTGAAGAGGTGACAAATTTAGGGAATTATGTCCTTTAAGAGGTTGACCAGGGTTGTGTACAAACCCTCAAAACAACAGCATTTTAAGTGTACTGGCCCTTTAAGAGGTGGACCTGGGAAGCTTACGGACCTTTAAAATTGGCAATACTTTAAGGTGACTGGCCTATGAAGAGGATGACCATGGAAGTGGACAGTCCTTAAAGATGCATTATTGTGTGTGGGTGGCCTTCTAAGAGACAACCCTGGGAATGGACAGACCTTTGGAAATGTCAATGTGGCTTATGAAGTGGAAAGCCACTTGAACATGTGACATGTTTTGCGGACTGGCCCTTTAAGAGGCAGACCCTAGAAGTGGACAAACCCTTGAAGAGGTGACAAATTTAGGGAATTATGTCCTTTAAGAGGTTGACCAGGGTTGTGTACAAACCCTCAAAACAACAGCATTTTAAGTGTACTGGCCCTTTAAGAGGTGGACCTGGGAAGCTTACGGACCTTTAAAATTGGCAATACTTTAAGGTGACTGGCCTATGAAGAGGATGACCATGGAAGTGGACAGTCCTTAAAGATGCATTATTGTGTGTGGGTGGCCTTCTAAGAGACAACCCTGGGAATGGACAGACCTTTGGAAATGTCAATGTGGCTTATGAAGTGGAAAGCCACTTGAACATGTGACATGTTTTGCGGACTGGCCCTTTAAGAGGCAGACCCTAGAAGTGGACAAACCCTTGAAGAGGTGACAAATTTAGGGAATTATGTCCTTTAAGAGGTTGACCAGGGTTGTGTACAAACCCTTGAAACAACAGCATTTTAAGTGTACTGGCCCTTTAAGAGGTGGACCTGGGAAGCTTACAGACCTTTAAAATTGGCAATACTTTAAGGTGACTGGCCTATGAATAGGATGACCATGGAAGTGGACAGTCCTTAAAGATGCATTATTGTGTGTAAGTGGCCTTCTAAGAGACAACCCTGGGAATGGACAGACCTTTGGAAATGTCAATGTGGCTTATGAAGTGGAAAGCCACTTGAACATGTGACATGTTTTGCGGACTGGCCCTTTAAGAGGCAGACCCTAGAAGTGGACAAACCCTTGAAGAGGTGACAAATTTAGGGAATTATGTCCTTTAAGAGGTTGACCAGGGTTGTGTACAAACCCTCAAAACAACAGCATTTTAAGTGTACTGGCCCTTTAAGAGGTGGACCTGGGAAGCTTACGGACCTTTAAAATTGGCAATACTTTAAGGTGACTGGCCTATGAAGAGGATGACCATGGAAGTGGACAGTCCTTAAAGATGCATTATTGTGTGTGGGTGGCCTTCTAAGAGACAACCCTGGGAATGGACAGACCTTTGGAAATGTCAATGTGGCTTATGAAGTGGAAAGCCACTTGAACATGTGACATGTTTTGCGGACTGGCCCTTTAAGAGGCAGACCCTAGAAGTGGACAAACCTTTGAAGAGGTGACAAATTTAGGGAATTATGTCCTTTAAGAGGTTGACCAGGGTTGTGTACAAACCCTTGAAACAACAGCATTTTAAGTGTACTGGCCCTTTAAGAGGTGGACCTGGGAAGCTTACAGACCTTTAAAATTGGCAATACTTTAAGGTGACTGGCCTATGAAGAGGATGACCATGGAAGTGGACAGTCCTTAAAGATGCATTATTGTGTGTGGGTGGCCTTCTAAGAGACAACCCTGGGAATGGACAGACCTTTGGAAATGTCAATGTGGCTTATGAAGTGGAAAGCCACTTGAACATGTGACATGTTTTGCGGACTGGCCCTTTAAGAGGCAGACCCTAGAAGTGGACAAACCCTTGAAGAGGTGACAAATTTAGGGAATTATGTCCTTTAAGAGGTTGACCAGGGTTGTGTACAAACCCTCAAAACAACAGCATTTTAAGTGTACTGGCCCTTTAAGAGGTGGACCTGGGAAGCTTACGGACCTTTAAAATTGGCAATACTTTAAGGTGACTGGCCTATGAAGAGGATGACCATGGAAGTGGACAGTCCTTAAAGATGCATTATTGTGTGTGGGTGGCCTTCTAAGAGACAACCCTGGGAATGGACAGACCTTTGGAAATGTCAATGTGGCTTATGAAGTGGAAAGCCACTTGAACATGTGACATGTTTTGCGGACTGGCCCTTTAAGAGGCAGACCCTAGAAGTGGACAAACCCTTGAAGAGGTGACAAATTTAGGGAATTATGTCCTTTAAGAGGTTGACCAGGGTTGAGTACAAACCCTTGAAACAACAGCATTTTAAGTGTACTGGCCCTTTAAGAGGTGGACCTGGGAAGCTTACAGACCTTTAAAATTGGCAATACTTTAAGGTGACTGGCCTATGAAGAGGATGACCATGGAAGTGGACAGTCCTTAAAGATGCATTATTGTGTGTGGGTGGCCTTCTAAGAGACAACCCTGGGAATGGACAGACCTTTGGAAATGTCAATGTGGCTTATGAAGTGGAAAGCCACTTGAACATGTGACATGTTTTGCGGACTGGCCCTTTAAGAGGCAGACCCTAGAAGTGGACAAACCCTTGAAGAGGTGACAAATTTAGGGAATTATGTCCTTTAAGAGGTTGACCAGGGTTGTGTACAAACCCTCGAAACAACAGCATTTTAAGTGTACTGGCCCTTTAAGAGGTGGACCTGGGAAGCTTACAGACCTTTAAAATTGGCAATACTTTAAGGTGACTGGCCTATGAAGAGGATGACCATGGAAGTGGACAGTCCTTAAAGATGCATTATTGTGTGTGGGGTGGCCTTCTAAGAGACAACCCTGGGAATGGACAGACCTTTGGAAATGTCAATGTGGCTTATGAAGTGGAAAGCCACTTGAACATGTGACATGTTTTGCGGACTGGCCCTTTAAGAGGCAGACCCTAGAAGTGGACAAACCCTTGAAGAGGTGACAAATTTAGGGAATTATGTCCTTTAAGAGGTTGACCAGGGTTGTGTACAAACCCTCGAAACAACAGCATTTTAAGTGTACTGGCCCTTTAAGAGGTGGACCTGGGAAGCTTACGGACCTTTAAAATTGGCAATACTTTAAGGTGACTGGCCTATGAAGAGGATGACCATGGAAGTGGACAGTCCTTAAAGATGCATTATTGTGTGTGGGTGGCATTCTAAGAGACAACCTTGGGAATGGACAGACCTTTGGAAATGTCAATGTGGCTTATGAAGTGGGAAAGCCACTTGAACATGTGACATGTTTTGCGGACTGGCCCTTTAAGAGGCAGACCCTAGAAGTGGACAAACCCTTGAAGAGGTGACAAATTTAGGGAATTATGTCCTTTAAGAGGTTGACCAGGGTTGTGTACAAACCCTTGAAACAACAGCATTTTAAGTGTACTGGCCCTTTAAGAGGTGGACCTGGGAAGCTTACAGACCTTTAAAATTGGCAATACTTTAAGGTGACTGGCCTATGAAGAGGATGACCATGGAAGTGGACAGTCCTTAAAGATGCATTATTGTGTGTGGGTGGCCTTCTAAGAGACAACCCTGGGAATGGACAGACCTTTGAAATGTCAATGTGGCTTATGAAGTGGAAAGCCACTTGAACATGTGACATGTTTTGCGGACTGGCCCTTTAAGAGGCAGACCTAGAAGTGGACAAACCCTTGAAGAGGTGACAAATTTAGGGAATTATGTCCTTTAAGAGGTTGACCAGGGTTGTGTACAAACCCTCTGAAACAACAGCATTTTAAGTGTACTGGCCCTTTAAGAGGTGGACCTGGGAAGCTTACAGACCTTTAAAATTGGCAATACTTTAAGGTGACTGGCCTATGAAGAGGATGACCATGGAAGTGGACAGTCCTTAAAGATGCATTATTGTGTGTGGGTGGCCTTCTAAGAGACAACCCTGGGAATGGACAGACCTTTGGAAATGTCAATGTGGCTTATGAAGTGGAAAGCCACTTGAACATGTGACATGTTTTGCGGACTGGCCCTTTAAGAGGCAGACCCTAGAAGTGGACAAACCCTTGAAGAGGTGACAAATTTAGGGAATTATGTCCTTTAAGAGGTTGACCAGGGTTGTGTACAAACCCTTGAAACAACAGCATTTTAAGTGTACTGGCCCTTTAAGAGGTGGACCTGGGAAGCTTACAGACCTTTAAAATTGGCAATACTTTAAGGTGACTGGCCTATGAAGAGGATGACCATGGAAGTGGACAGTCCTTAAAGATGCATTATTGTGTGTGGGTGGCCTTCTAAGAGACAACCCTGGGAATGGACAGACCTTTGGAAATGTCAATGTGGCTTATGAAGTGGAAAGCCACTTGAACATGTGACATGTTTTGCGGACTGGCCCTTTAAGAGGCAGACCGTAGAAGTGGACAAACCCTTGAAGAGGTGACAAATTTAGGAATTATGTCCTTTAAGAGGTTGACCAGGGTTGTGTACAAACCCTCAAAACAACAGCATTTTAAGTGTACTGGCCCTTTAAGAGGTGGACCTGGGAAGCTTACGGACCTTTAAAATTGGCAATACTTTAAGGTGACTGGCCTATGAAGAGGATGACCATGGAAGTGGACAGTCCTTAAAGATGCATTATTGTGTGTGGGTGGCCTTCTAAGAGACAACCCTGGGAATGGACAGACCTTTGGAAATGTCAATGTGGCTTATGAAGTGGAAAGCCACTTGAACATGTGACATGTTTTGCGGACTGGCCCTTTAAGAGGCAGACCCTAGAAGTGGACAAACCCTTGAAGAGGTGACAAATTTAGGGAATTATGTCCTTTAAGAGGTTGACCAGGGTTGTGTACAAACCCTCAAACAACAGCATTTTAAGTGTACTGGCCCTTTAAGAGGTGGACCTGGGAAGCTTACGGACCTTTAAAATTGGCAATACTTTAAGGTGACTGGCCTATGAAGAGGATGACCATGGAAGTGGACAGTCCTTAAAGATGCATTATTGTGTGTGGGTGGCCTTCTAAGAGACAACCCTGGGAATGGACAGACCTTTGGAAATGTCAATGTGGCTTATGAAGTGGAAAGCCACTTGAACATGTGACATGTTTTGCGGACTGGCCCTTTAAGAGGCAGACCCTAGAAGTGGACAAACCCTTGAAGAGGTGACAAATTTAGGGAATTATGTCCTTTAAGAGGTTGACCAGGGTTGTGTACAAACCCTTGAAACAACAGCATTTTAAGTGTACTGGCCCTTTAAGAGGTGGACCTGGGAAGCTTACAGACCTTTAAAATTGGCAATACTTTAAGGTGACTGGCCTATGAAGAGGATGACCATGGAAGTGGACAGTCCTTAAAGATGCATTATTGTGTGTAGGTGGCCTTCTAAGAGACAACCCTGGGAATGGACAGACCTTTGGAAATGTCAATGTGGCTTATGAAGTGGAAAGCCACTTGAACATGTGACATGTTTTGCGGACTGGCCCTTTAAGAGGCAGACCCTAGAAGTGGACAAACCCTTGAAGAGGTGACAAATTTAGGGAATTATGTCCTTTAAGAGGTTGACCAGGGTTGTGTACAAACCCTCAAAACAACAGCATTTTAAGTGTACTGGCCCTTTAAGAGGTGGACCTGGGAAGCTTACGGACCTTTAAAATTGGCAATACTTTAAGGTGACTGGCCTATGAAGAGGATGACCATGGAAGTGGACAGTCCTTAAAGATGCATTATTGTGTGTGGGTGGCCTTCTAAGAGACAACCCTGGGAATGGACAGACCTTTGGAAATGTCAATGTGGCTTATGAAGTGGAAAGCCACTTGAACATGTGACATGTTTTGCGGACTGGCCCTTTAAGAGGCAGACCCTAGAAGTGGACAAACCTTTGAAGAGGTGACAAATTTAGGGAATTATGTCCTTTAAGAGGTTGACCAGGGTTGTGTACAAACCCTTGAAACAACAGCATTTTAAGTGTACTGGCCCTTTAAGAGGTGGACCTGGGAAGCTTACAGACCTTTAAAATTGGCAATACTTTAAGGTGACTGGCCTATGAAGAGGATGACCATGGAAGTGGACAGTCCTTAAAGATGCATTATTGTGTGTGGGTGGCCTTCTAAGAGACAACCCTGGGAATGGACAGACCTTTGGAAATGTCAATGTGGCTTATGAAGTGGAAAGCCACTTGAACATGTGACATGTTTTGCGGACTGGCCCTTTAAGAGGCAGACCCTAGAAGTGGACAAACCCTTGAAGAGGTGACAAATTTAGGGAATTATGTCCTTTAAGAGGTTGACCAGGGTTGTGTACAAACCCTCAAAACAACAGCATTTTAAGTGTACTGGCCCTTTAAGAGGTGGACCTGGGAAGCTTACGGACCTTTAAAATTGGCAATACTTTAAGGTGACTGGCCTATGAAGAGGATGACCATGGAAGTGGACAGTCCTTAAAGATGCATTATTGTGTGTGGGTGGCCTTCTAAGAGACAACCCTGGAATGGACAGACCTTTGGAAATGTCAATGTGGCTTATGAAGTGGAAAGCCACTTGAACATGTGACATGTTTTGCGGACTGGCCCTTTAAGAGGCAGACCCTAGAAGTGGACAAACCTTGAAGAGGTGACAAATTTAGGGAATTATGTCCTTTAAGAGGTTGACCAGGGTTGAGTACAAACCCTTGAAACAACAGCATTTTAAGTGTACTGGCCCTTTAAGAGGTGGACCTGGGAAGCTTACAGACCTTTAAAATTGGCAATACTTTAAGGTGACTGGCCTATGAAGAGGATGACCATGGAAGTGGACAGTCCTTAAAGATGCATTATTGTGTGTGGGTGGCCTTCTAAGAGACAACCTGGGAATGGACAGACCTTTGGAAATGTCAATGTGGCTTATGAAGTGGAAAGCCACTTGAACATGTGACATGTTTTGCGGACTGGCCCTTTAAGAGGCAGACCCTAGAAGTGGACAAACCCTTGAAGAGGTGACAAATTTAGGGAATTATGTCCTTTAAGAGGTTGACCAGGGTTGTGTACAAACCCTCAAAACAACAGCATTTTAAGTGTACTGGCCCTTTAAGAGGTGGACCTGGGAAGCTTACAGACCTTTAAAATTGGCAATACTTTAAGGTGACTGGCCTATGAAGAGGATGACCATGGAAGTGGACAGTCCTTAAAGATGCATTATTGTGTGTGGGTGGCCTTCTAAGAGACAACCCTGGGAATGGACAGACCTTTGGAAATGTCAATGTGGCTTATGAAGTGGAAAGCCACTTGAACATGTGACATGTTTTGCGGACTGGCCCTTTAAGAGGCAGACCCTAGAAGTGGACAAACCCTTGAAGAGGTGACAAATTTAGGGAATTATGTCCTTTAAGAGGTTGACCAGGGTTGTGTACAAACCCTCAAAACAACAGCATTTTAAGTGTACTGGCCCTTTAAGAGGTGGACCTGGGAAGCTTACGGACCTTTAAAATTGGCAATACTTTAAGGTGACTGGCCTATGAAGAGGATGACCATGGAAGTGGACAGTCCTTAAAGATGCATTATTGTGTGTGGGTGGCATTCTAAGAGACAACCTTGGGAATGGACAGACCTTTGGAAATGTCAATGTGGCTTATGAAGTGGAAAGCCACTTGAACATGTGACATGTTTTGCGGACTGGCCCTTTAAGAGGCAGACCCTAGAAGTGGACAAACCCTTGAAGAGGTGACAAATTTAGGGAATTATGTCCTTTAAGAGGTTGACCAGGGTTGTGTACAAACCCTCAAAACAACAGCATTTTAAGTGTACTGGCCCTTTAAGAGGTGGACCTGGGAAGCTTACGGACCTTTAAAATTGGCAATACTTTAAGGTGACTGGCCTATGAAGAGGATGACCATGGAAGTGGACAGTCCTTAAAGATGCATTATTGTGTGTGGGTGGCATTCTAAGAGACAACCTTGGGAATGGACAGACCTTTGGAAATGTCAATGTGGCTTATGAAGTGGGAAAGCCACTTGAACATGTGACATGTTTTGCGGACTGGCCCTTTAAGAGGCAGACCCTAGAAGTGGACAAACCCTTGAAGAGGTGACAAATTTAGGGAATTATGTCCTTTAAGAGGTTGACCAGGGTTGTGTACAAACCCTTGAAACAACAGCATTTTAAGTGTACTGGCCCTTTAAGAGGTGGACCTGGGAAGCTTACAGACCTTTAAAATTGGCAATACTTTAAGGTGACTGGCCTATGAAGAGGATGACCATGGAAGTGGACAGTCCTTAAAGATGCATTATTGTGTGTGGGTGGCCTTCTAAGAGACAACCCTGGGAATGGACAGACCTTTGGAAATGTCAATGTGGCTTATGAAGTGGAAAGCCACTTGAACATGTGACATGTTTTGCGGACTGGCCCTTTAAGAGGCAGACCCTAGAAGTGGACAAAACCCTTGAAGAGGTGACAAATTTAGGGAATTATGTCCTTTAAGAGGTTGACCAGGGTTGTGTACAAACCCTCAAAACAACAGCATTTTAAGTGTACTGGCCCTTTAAGAGGTGGACCTGGGAAGCTTACGGACCTTTAAAATTGGCAATACTTTAAGGTGACTGGCCTATGAAGAGGATGACCATGGAAGTGGACAGTCCTTAAAGATGCATTATTGTGTGTGGGTGGCCTTCTAAGAGACAACCCTGGGAATGGACAGACCTTTGGAAATGTCAATGTGGCTTATGAAGTGGAAAGCCACTTGAACATGTGACATGTTTTGCGGACTGGCCCTTTAAGAGGCAGACCCTAGAAGTGGACAAACCTTTGAAGAGGTGACAAATTTAGGGAATTATGTCCTTTAAGAGGTTGACCAGGGTTGTGTACAAACCCTTGAAACAACAGCATTTTAAGTGTACTGGCCCTTTAAGAGGTGGACCTGGGAAGCTTACAGACCTTTAAAATTGGCAATACTTTAAGGTGACTGGCCTATGAAGAGGATGACCATGGAAGTGGACAGTCCTTAAAGATGCATTATTGTGTGTGGGTGGCCTTCTAAGAGACAACCCTGGAATGGACAGACCTTTGGAAATGTCAATGTGGCTTATGAAGTGGAAAGCCACTTGAACATGTGACATGTTTTGCGGACTGGCCCTTTAAGAGGCAGACCCTAGAAGTGGACAAACCCTTGAAGAGGTGACAAATTTAGGGAATTATGTCCTTTAAGAGGTTGACCAGGGTTGTGTACAAACCCTCAAAACAACAGCATTTTAAGTGTACTGGCCCTTTAAGAGGTGGACCTGGGAAGCTTACGGACCTTTAAAATTGGCAATACTTTAAGGTGACTGGCCTATGAAGAGGATGACCATGGAAGTGGACAGTCCTTAAAGATGCATTATTGTGTGTGGGTGGCCTTCTAAGAGACAACCCTGGGAATGGACAGACCTTTGGAAATGTCAATGTGGCTTATGAAGTGGAAAGCCACTTGAACATGTGACATGTTTTGCGGACTGGCCCTTTAAGAGGCAGACCCTAGAAGTGGACAAACCCTTGAAGAGGTGACAAATTTAGGGAATTATGTCCTTTAAGAGGTTGACCAGGGTTA